>NC_039360.1:61623601-61923601 GCF_003573695.1 Papaver somniferum | reverse complement strand
GGCCCGGTCCCACGAGTTTCCCTATTTTTTAATATTTTTAGGTATTTTTGATGATTTGAGAGAATTTTTCCTAATTTGAGAGAAATACCATAAAATCAAGGAATTTGATGAATTCAAGGAAAATAAGAAAAATAATAATAAAATAATAAAACAAAGGGCGTGTGGGACCGGCTAGGGCCTGGCCGGCCGGCTAGTGGCCCGGTCCCACAAGTTTTCATAATTTAATTTTATTTTATTATTATATGATGATTTGTGCAGAAAATACCATGAAATCAATGAGTTTTTCATGAAATTAGAGAAATAATAATAATAAAATAATAAGGAACCGTGGGGTGTGGGGCCGGTTGGGACCAAGGCATGGCCGGTTTCCCAACGGTCACGCCCCACTCATTTCCTTAATTTTATAATATTTTTTATGGATTTATGGAAGTACCATGAAACCGAGGGGTTTCCTTGAGACGGAGGAGATTTGATAAAATGAGAGAATTTTCATCAAATCATGGAAAATAATAAAAATGCATTAAAAATATAAAACTGGCGTGGGATTGACCACGACACGGTCGGTCGGTCGTGTGTCCGTGCTCCCAGCATCCTGGTCAATATTTTTAATTATTATTATTTTCTTCCCTATTTTGCATAGGTTCATCGTTTGAATACACCTTCACCATTTGAATCAGGGCTTACTTATAGGTAGCTCAGACGCCCGGTTGTTGATTATTTATTACTAATTATGGAATTTAGTAGAGAATAATTCACAAAACTGAGTAATACGATGTTTATTATTAATTCATAGGATCAGCTGAGGATTCGACTACGAATTCAGAATAATAAAGTGAGCATTACCATTCCATGGGATCGTAGATTCGACCATAGAATCGGAGTAATTAAGATTTGTCTATTACCATTTATGAGACTAGTTGTGGATTCGATTATGAAATCGGAGTAATGAGATAATATAGTTATTGTTATTCTATGAGATCAAGTCGTGGATTCGATCATCGAATCAGAACAATTGTTATTGCCATTCCATGGGACCAGTCATGGATTCAAACATGGAATAGGAGCAATTGTAATTAGGAATAATTAACTTTGTGGCTCTATACTAGCAGAGAAAGCTGTCTAGGAGCATTAATTATCCCGATACGATCTTGTCAGTAAGTCATATCCTTTATATAGTCAGGGTAAACTCGTTGTTTGTTCCTGAAGACGTTATCGCTATATACTAGCAGAGCAAGCTGTCTAGGAGCCGTCCATCTCGTGATACTATGTAGAAATAATCACTGAAAGTATTCAGTATTCATGAGATATGCCGTTGTCCAGTCGTGAGACTACATATCTACATGTACTCTGAGAGAAAGTACTCTCCGTTGAGAATTCGATGAGAGACCCGTGTCTCGATACTCACGTCTGATTGCTGAATCAGAGCTTCGTATAATTATGAGTTTATGAATTTAGCCTTTGTCGAAAATCCACCATCTATATTAAGTCCCCGGCTTAATGAGGAAAGTTGTGTTCCTCAGTCAGCATTAAATGGTGATTTTCCGACCATAAATAATAATACCAGTAATTGAACTTAGTCGTAAGTTGAGACGTTACCGGATTTAGAGAGCATGAGCAAACCACGAATTAATGAAGGCTTCAATGTCATGATTGGAGCGTCGTTTGATGAGCATAAATTGGTGTTGAACCGCTGGTTTGGACGACGAGTCCGTGGTCGGTTAGGATTCGCGGGTCGGGCCCAATAAGGAAATCCTTAGAAAATTAGGTTTTGGAAATAAAATTGATATAAAAGGGATTAATCCTTTTTTTATTTTATTTTTTTTCCACGACCAGCTCTCCATCATCTCTGCACCTTCACGCCAGCAGGAGAAGATTCCCGCCGCCGTCGGACCACCACCACCTGCCGTTGCCGCCGGCCGTTTTCCGGCCAAACCGACCAGGTGCGTTTTTTTTTGTTTTTTTTTTGATGTTTGCTGATGTTGTGACCTTAATGAGTTGTTCATGTTTTGATCATGATAAATTTATATACATGTGTGTATATTAGTGTGAGTTTTATGAAAAACCCTCGTTTTTGAAAACGTATGTTCGTTCGATCGTTAGTTTTGCAAACTCACTATAATCCCTGATTTAGGAGAGATTTTTTTTATATGAACCTAGGTCCAGTGATAAAACTTAGTTTATGAGTTTTCATGTGTACCAAGGTTTTATCATAAAAGAAGTGAATTTTCATGAAATCGGAATAATCCTTCGTTTTAAAGACAAATAACGATGATACGAAGGAAAATATGTATGATGAACTTGTTTCCAGGGATAAAATTTTGCTTATGAGCTTTCATGTAAATACAAAACTTTATCATATGTATGAGATGTGAGCTTTCACAATATTTTTTGAAATAAACCTTCGTTTTAAAGACAAATAATGACGATATGAAGGAAAAATAGTTTTTTATTATATATATATATATGAAGCCGTGACATATATTGTGCAAAATATGATGATATATTTTATTTTCATGAGTTTGTTTTCGTTAGATAAAATCTTTGAGAATTTATGTATGCAAGTTGCATTAATTGTTGTTTTTTCCGAAAAATCAACACGTGGGTTTTGAGGATTCTTCAAAGATAGACAATATATTTATGATAAAATATTGTATTGTTATGAACTTCATAGGTCAGTTGTGTGAATGTTCACATTATGAAAATTGTGTCCGTGATTTCATGAAAAATCAGTTTCGGAAACTAAATAAATTTCCGTTCGTTTTTTGCAGTTTTCGAAGAAACGAACGATTTTGAGGTGTTAACTCTACCGTTACTATCACTATTGTTAGTGGAAGTACAAAAGGTAAGAGTTAAGAGTTACCATTTTTGCCGTATTTCCTTGATTCATGTCTGGACAACATACTGAAGTAGGATGTAATGTGGACTTTGCAGTTGTTTTAGAAAAAATGACCAATTCCTCAGCCAACGATACTTCAACGGACGAATCGCATACTGATGATGACATCTCCAGGGATGATGCATGCATGGACGAGACCTCCATTGGTGAGGAAGAGGAGGATGCCATTGGCGTGAAGAACATTCCTAATATAGACGACGCATTCTTTGAGGAGGATCCAAAAGGAGCTGAAGCATATCTCAAATCCCCAGTATATCGTCTTCTGATCAACGCTAGGACTGTGACTCAGAAGAAATTGGTGACCCCGAAGATGATAATACGGCTTTGTCTCGAACGAGGGTTTTTCCTTGCATCGACCATAGAGTTTAAGCTTTCTCGACGCCCTTTGGAAAATTTCCTGGATGGGCGAGGCATATGTTGGGTTTCCCTCATGTCAGGGCTATGCTCAACCAGGCACAAGTGACGAGAGATATTAAAGCTTCTGGAGACTTGTCTATTAATCATGATGTGAAAAGTATCGTGGCTTTGTTGGCTCGTTGGTGTATTCCCACTCACACCTTCGTATGTAAATGGGGAGAATTTACTGTTACCTTAGAAGAAGTGGCTGCTTTGATGCATCTCCCGATTACAGGTAATTTCTCTAGAGGTCTTTCGGATGGGGAAAAAGTGGTTTTTGACACTCTGACAGCTGCGATGGAAGAAGTGAACAAGGCGTCTGGTAGTAAAGGTTGTTATTCCCATTGGTTGACACATTGGTGGCCAAGAAATGAAGTTTCTGATAGTCCCATCACCGGTATGTTACCTATTGTCGCTTTCTTATGCTTATGGTTATCCAGAGACATATTCGAAGACAGTGGACATTTGTTAAAGCCTTTCGTAATCCCTTTTGCTATTAAGATGGCTCAAGGTGAGAAACTCCCAATAGGTAGCTTATTCCTGGGTTCCTTGTATTCTAACTTAGACTCCTTGGTGTTAGATTCCAGCGTGTCGAATGGCTTCATGAAGATTGAGTGTTATGTTAACACGATGTTTCTTCAAGCTTTGATGTGGGAGCACTTCAATAATTATGCGTCTATCCCACGTAATATCCTGCAAGGACCAAATACTGATGCCCGTCACATCTTCGCCTATAAAGATAATGCCTGAATCATGCGTTGGTCTACAAAGAAGCCTCGGTCTAAAGCACGCCTCATTGATGTGTTGGATGAAGAATCGGAGTTCGACTTTCGTCCATGGGTGTCGGTTCCTGATTATGTTTCTCCACCAACGACTTTCAATACTGGAGAGAGCACGACTCTGAAATCTGGTGTGAACCCGAATGATGGTGAGAGATCCTTCATGTTGAGCTGTACTCCTAGTCACTTGTTATCCATTATGCATGGAGAATGGGCCGTAGAAGAATACAACATTGATAGGGCGGCTCGAAAAATGGGTATGGATCAATGTGTTCCAACTATCCGGAGAAGGAAACCATCAGTTGATCAGCTTGCGTCTCGTTTAAATCACACTCACGTGGAAGGGAGTAGTTACTGGTTTCCTGGTTCTGATAGATTTGTATATTTAACCCCAGGTTATATAGAATTATGGTATCAATAATTCGAGAGATTGCATGAATTCGTGACAGTTAGTCAGCCTCCAGTGAAGATTCCTCCATCTGTTGAGATGATCTCTGGTCGACTAATACTGAAGTACCTTTCTGGCGATAAACGAAAATTATCTCCAGGATGTTCTCAAGTAAGATTCTCCATATATCTTTTATGAAACCATGGTAACTGTATTCTGATCATGTTATTGAATTCTTTACAGGACGGTCGTAGCGTAAGACCTCAAATCCATGCAGATTTCTCAGATATTGGAGAAGTTGTTCACGACGGAGAAGGAAGGAACAAAAGTTATAAGCAGTTACCTAATACCGTGAAGTCCCCAGTTCGTTCTTTGGTGAGTTCCCAATATTTCTCACCGTGGCTTTCATTGCTATTAACATTAGAATCATGAAGTCAATGTTGTTAATTTTGTTGCAGAATTTTACTCCATCAAGTCTTGAAGGTCTTCAATTTTCTGCTACTGAACAAGCAGTAGCTGATTTGAGTGACGAAGAAACTGTAAGTATTTCTTCACATGTTCAAATGTGGTGCTTCATAGATGAAAATATTGATTGTACAGGACGTGTACAGGAGGATGTCTTCATGGAGATGGAGAATTTTGGGACTCAATCATCCTCTGGGAATGGGAATGGAGGTAATTCCCAAGATTTGGAGCCGGATGGAAGTGATGTTCCTCTTGTCGTTGATGTGGACAATTCCAACCCCTTGGACACTTTGGATACGCCTCAAGTAACTATACATATTGTATATTCTTCATAGAAGTATAAAAGTGCTGACTTGTGAATGAATTAATGAGAACCCATGTGAATATATGAAATAGTCGAACTTCGTCGTCAGAAAATTCAGAACCCAGCTTTTTAGTAAAAACGCTGTAGAATCTTTGTCCGGAGTCGGATTTTGATAATCTGCATGTGCAAATTCAATCCCAGAAAATTTACAAGATTTACCCAAAGAAGCTTTTTAAGTTTTGAGCACGTTCAGAGCCTAAAAAAGGCGAAATAGTAAACTTCCAGGAGACTTCCAGAACTTTTTCAGATTGCGCATCACTTGATATTTTGGCCACATCTACTCGCTCGTTCATCGGATTGTCATGAAATTTTGAAATATCATAGAGGACATCCATACAAAGATAATGGAATATTAAACATACTAAGGTTCCTTGTAGATTGTTCCCAGTTCGTCTCTTAGTACAGGTCAGATTTCAGTTTCTTCAGACGGACTCATCGTAAAATGTGTTTTCATGACTTTCATGTTATTTACTCGTGCCTTGAATGTAGTATGATGAACTTTGATGATATTTACTTTAAGGTATACTGTGTTTCATAATCTTCTTTGGCTTCGTGACTCTAACCTCATGTAATCTTCGTATTAGGTGCTAAATACCGAAGTTGAGGATACTGGAGCCAATGATGATAACTCTAACCCTTCTGAAGTTATTGATGAAGATACATCCATCCCTGCACTTCGAGGCCACGAGAAGGTCGCTCCTGATGTTATGGAAAACCAGATGGTTGTTGCCTTAGTGATAGAAGAAACCGAGATAGCAGCGGAGAATAACGAAGGAACTGTTGCTTTGGTCGTGGGAGCCGCTCCAGTGACTGAGAACCGTATAATAGTGTATGAATATCCAACTGCAGGGGTTGCTTTCGATCCTCCCTTTAACACTTCACTCCCGTATCATGAACTGGTCGGTGGATTCAGCGTTCCCATTGGATATGCACGCTTGTACGAGACGATATGGAAGAAGTTTGGCCACATGATCGTTGACAGGAACCCTGGGCGTGCTTATGATTTAACCATGCAAGTAGGTGTTATCTTGCGTGCCGTGAGTGATATGCATACGAGACCCAGGAATACCGTGACTCCAGATATACTCTTTGATTGGGAGTTTAACTTGGAGAATTCATAAAGACTTGGCCTCAACGTGAAATGGCTTCGTAAGCAAATAAACGTTATCAAGGATTCATGTGAGAAGAACATACCCATTCCCAATGATGCTATGAAGGAGAAGGAGGACAAGATTTCCAAGCTGGCCGAGGAGTTGAACAAGGAGAGGGCGGCTTTGCAAATCTTGAAGGATGCTGATGAGTGATGAGTGCTAAAAAGTGCATATTTTTATATATTTTTCTTGGCATTTAACTCATCTTTCGTGCATTAATTCTACATTTTATCCCATATTCTGTATTTTCATTGTTTTCAAGAATAAATATTTTTATTAATTAATTTTGCATTTTTAGGTTGTAAATAAAGTTTGGATGAATTGCGGAGCGAAAAGAGCAGAAAAGTAGTGAAAAGTCGGGAGGAATTACGCAAGAAAGCCGCGAGGAATGTTGTGCACAAGACCAAAAGGCTAGAAATGGGCTTAACAAGGAAGAATTGTTCTTAAAGAAGATATGGGCTTGGCATACCCAAGGTCCAAAACCCTTACCCAAACCCATTTCCAATATCCATACCCGCCTCCATCTTCAGCCGTCAGATTGGATCATCTCAGCATCCTACGGTCGCTTCATCATAGTGCATCAAAATCTGAAGCTCCTGTCAAACACTATAGCACCTAACTCCATCTTGAGCCGTCAGTTTTGTTGTGTCACGCATCCAACGGTCGCTCAAGACCTGCTTCCATCTTGCCGTTAGAATCAATATAGAATGGATAATCCAACGCTTTCGCTTCGATGTGCATCGGATTTTGATGTTCCGCTCAACACTACAACACCTGACACCTATACCCTTCAGCCAAACGCACCTTACCCAAATTCTCATCTTCCTCCTTCGAGCAGTCGAGCTCTGCTCATGCCAACTCCACCCTCTCCGTCGCCTCAACCACCACCACTCCCCTCCACGAGCCGTCAAATCCCCAACACTCGAACCCATCACTACCACCTAATCCCCCATAATTCTAGCCTACTATTCTATCACTTTCTCCTCTTCACAGTTCCTGAAACCCTAGGAGAGAAAATGATGGAATAGCTCGAGCTAGGGCAATTGTACCAGAAGAGTGAGCAGGAGAGGAAGAGGAAGCGTGGGTCAAGCTAATTGAGTGGATATCATAAGTAGTTGGTAAGAATTTTTGATTTAATTTGTAAACCCTAATTTTAGAAATTAGGTATTTTGGGGGAATTGAAATTGGGTATAAATAGAAGGCTTGTGTGTTTTGTTGGGGGATGCCTGGGCTAGCCAGAGCTTCACCCAAGAGGACTGGACTAGCCAGTTCCTCAACTGTGTTATTTTCAATTGTTTTGCAGAATGTTTATTATGTTCTGATTTCATGTCTAGGGTTTAGATGAAACCCCAATTATGATGTTAAGTTGTTCATATTCTAGACAGTGTTCTTGTTCTGATATAATGTTGTGGATAAATATAATCTAAACATGTCAGCATTTTACTTTCACAATGTATGCCTTGTATCCATTGTAATCAGGTTATTTCTATGTTGAATGTGTTGCAACTCATGCTTAACAGATTGTTGTTCATAACTTTGACTAATTGTACTTTAATCAGACAGTTAGTACTTTGTAGGAACACCTTAGTTGCGATTAGAATATCCTTCAGGATTGTTTAGCTATCTAAGAGGTTAATCCATAGTTAGTTGCATTGTGAGAAGGCATCTAGAACTAGGATTAGGATCATCTTAGAGACACTGAACCATTCTCCTAAGACCATCCTTTGATGAGCATCAGGCATAGAACCTCAACTGCCATCTAGATAGTTAGATGAGGCTAGAACTTTACTAATATCTATACAAGGAACAAGACTCTATTAGAACTAGGAGGACTTAGCATAGGAAAAGTGTGGATTCAAGATCCTAGTCCCTCCCATATCACTGCCATTTAGAATTCTTTAGGAAATCACTTAGAAAACAACATATCACCCTCCTTGTCCCTGTGGACTTTCCCCTACTTGCACACTAGCTTCATCAAGACCCTGTATACTTGTAGGTAAAACATAGGTTGTAGTTTTAGGTACTCTTTTCCCAGCTACCAATGAGCGAAAGCCTTTTCTTGCTGGTATCTTGAACTTCTGAACTTCTGAGAGATGTGAGTTTTATACTTGGGTTTTGATATTTAGATGGTTTTGGATTGACTGATGGTTAAGGATTTTCTTGTAGATTTGATAGAGATTTTCTTTACGAAATATGAACTAAATTTTGATAAATTGCTGAATTCAAATAGTGATTGCAAGTATTGCAAATGTTTTGGAGGAATTGAAATACAAATGAAAGAAAATCCTAAATGTTAAATCCCAACGCCATGAGTGCTCCGAACGCCCAATACCTTAAATGTGCAATAATTTCAAATAAACGCCTTGAGCCAATTTTCATGAATTACTGGTAGGGTTCTGCCATATGTGTTGATCAATTTGTATTATCCTCCGACCACGGACTCAGCGACCATGAATGGTCCTTCCCAATTTGAGTTCCTTGTAGAATGAAGACCGAGCTGAACTGCTTTGAGAACCAGGTCCCCTTCATGAAACTTGTTAGGCTTGGTCGATCGTGCCTTGAATATCTTCCGCTGATTCGGAATTCCCTGTTTGATGGAATTCCACGATTGTGGCACATATGGACACTCGCGCAGAAGAGAGTATCCAGCATCGTGTTGATCATGCTTATCCAAGTCTTCAACAATAAACCTCTTGATGGAGTGACCGATTTGAAGAAGTTCTGAACCCAACCATTGAGTGTAATATTGCTGAGGTGAAGTTACCCACTCGTAGCTTTTGATGACTGCTAAATTGTTCATGGGGAGAAGTCCCTGGACCATATTTGAACATTGGTAATATTGGAGCAAGAGGAGGAATAAGACTTGCCTGAGCTCGAAACCTTATGACAAAGGTGTGAGGATTTTCTCCAAGTTATTGCGTAATCCCCATCAGAGTTTTTATGTCTTCCAAATGCTCAAACGGTGGTGTGTCCTCTGCTTCGTCTTCCGACTCGGAATCCTTGTCGATGACAGGATGTGTTGGAGGCATCGTTATCCTTCCGACATGAATCCAAGTTCTTCCAAGGACCATGTCATACCTAGGGTCTTCCCGGATTATGAAAAACTCGGCCTCAGTGCAGATCAATCTTTCCGTAAATTTGAGAGTGATGAAGCCGTATGCGTCTCTGGAGATTCCTTCGTGGTCCCTAATTGCTATGGGAGCGTGGGTGGATTCCTGTCGAGTAATACCGGCACCTCTGAGAGTTTTCAAAGGGATGATGTTGATAGCGGTACCAACATCGACGAACGCCCTTTTGAACTCATTTTCTTTAATGTGCACTGTGGTGAGAAGTCCCCAGTCATACATTTCCTTGTCGGTGGCTGAAGATTCGGTGGTGGTTTCTTGGATCAGCAGACGTTTTCCGGACACGATGTGGTTCAGTGCAGCAAACATGTCTTTCCTTTGAGCTTTCGAAAGATACAAAAACTCGCATACATGTTCGATCATAGATTGGACCGCTTCCTTGACATGAGGTTCAGAGATAGTAAAAGTTCTGACTGGGAGGGGGGTTTTGTGCACTCCCTCAATCCCCAGGTTTAGCTCTCCTGATTCGACCTTTTCCTTGAATATGCGCTTCAAAATTTTGCAATCACTTGTGGGATGGCTGACGTATCTATGGAAACGGCAATACCGAGGATTTTCCATGGCCTCTTTAGTTGGTTCCTTCTTGACATAACGTAATTTGATTGCACCATCTTGAATCCAGGCATAGAGTAGTTCATCAACTTCTTCCATTGAACATGGAAAATCAGGTGCTTCTGGATCTTCCGTATGTCGAGGAGGGATTTTCGAATTCTCCTTCTTGTGTGCCTTTGAAGGGGTGGAGGAAGTCTGCTTGTGCTGTGGTTCTTCTTTTCGCTTACTCCCTTCCGCGACAACATTTGTTGAAGGTTGCAGGTTTTACTGCTTAATGATCAAATGCCTGCTTCCTCGAGTGTCTTTTGAATCCCCAGTCTTCGTAGACTTTGCTCTTTCCAAAAGAGCGGGTGCAGTGGTTGTCGACCTCTTCGAAGCTTCGTGAAGCTCTGAGAAAGTATGGAATCGAAGGTTTTCTAGCAAGGCCTTGTAGACCGGGAGCATGCCATTGATGCACAAGTCCACCAGTTGTTGCTCCGTGACGTTTGGGTTATGACAATCCAAGGCTTGGACTCTGAACCTTTTCACATAATCATTGGGATTTTCACTGACCCTCTGAAACATTCTTCCAAGGTCGGAGAGGGTGACTTGTTTAGAGACGAAGAAATATTTCCTGTAGAATGCGTTAACCGTTTCTCCCCAATTGTTGATAGTTCCTGGTGCGATGTTGTTATACCAGGTGTATGCTCTGCCTTTCAGAGATTTTGAGAATTCCTTGAGACGAACGACATGATTATGTTCATGTTCTCCCAGGGCTTCGAGAAAATGAGAGACATGTTCCCGAGCATTTCCAGTTCCATCATACAAGGTGAAAGTTGGAGAAACGTAACCTTTGGGGAGTGGAATCCTCTGCGTAGAGGCCGGATGAGGAGGTTGATGACGATGGTCATGCGATGTCTTATCTTTTCCACGGTTCTCCAAGAGGTGCTCCAGATCCTCGCGAGTAATGAATTTCGATGATCCCTTCGCTGATGAGTTGTCTGCAGCAGTTTTTCGGACTTCGTCGTCTTCCACTGTATGGATTGGAATTACTTCAGGTTCGTCGTCTGAGGATTTATCCTTATCCTTTCCCTTCTCTTGAGTTTTCTCTGACATCTTGTCAATAAGAGTTTTGAGATAATTACACAGCTCCTTCTGTGTAGCAGCCATGTCAGTCTGATTCTTTGCAAGAGTCTCCAGCGCTTTGATAAGATCAGCAATGGTAGGTGGTGGATGTCCTCTGACTTCTTCAGGGTGTCGTCCGGACAGTGGATGATCTTCGACGTGAGGAGCAGTAATGTCACCACCATCAGTGTTAGAGTCAGAATTGTCTCCGGGATATTCTGATTGTTGTTGTTGCTAGTGCTAGCACAGTTTGTGTTAGGATTCGTAACTGAACCCGACCTGAGATCAACCATCTTGTGAAATTGTGAGATTGCAACCGAGAGAATGATCTCCCACTGTGGTCGCCAACATGTAGATGGGGAAAAACGATTTGCTGGTTTTTAAGGAATTGAGGAGACGACCGTACGTAGGAGACTCCTCGAACCGAGCGAAATGTTAAACCTCACACAGATGCACCGCTGCAAAAGGGGTGCTTTAGATTCGAGAGATCAATCTGTAGTACTCCGGCCTAAATCAAGACAATGATCGTTCTAGAGTAAATTCGGTCACAAGAGAGGATGGGTTGATCTGTAGGAGGGAAACTGAGAAATGTGAGGAATCAATGGTAATCAAAGATTGTGGGTGTGTGAATTCTGAATACGATAAGCTCTTAGTGATTGAAATTGCTCAATTGAGAGTAGTTGCTCAATTGATGAGTTGATGATCTCGTGTTGTCAGTTTTACGTGAGATTGATGATACTGTTGATGCCGATTCAATCATGATTCAAAGACTTATATATATTGCTGGAATTTTAGACACCATGATTCCACGAAGTGTGACAGTTGATGGATGATGGTATTTTTCAATGATGTTGTAGTAAGATGATTCGTTCACTCAGATTTGTTGAGAATTTGTTTTAAGATTTAATAAAGAAAATAAGGAAAAATATATATACAAAATTTGTCACAGAATGAAGAGAGACCGGGACTCGGGATTCCACTGGTTTTCATGTTCATGGGGTTCATAAATTAATCCTAGACATTTATAGCTCAAAGCAAAAGAAGCAATAACTCTATTCTTTGCCAAAGTAGATTTCGTAAAACATCAATTGTAAATTACAAGCATAGTGTATCTAAAGCATCTAAGACTAAGCATACACTACCTAACAAGATAAAAAATGATGAATAGAAATCATAAATTATTTAAAATTTATGCAAAAAATAAATAAGGAATTTATTAAATTACACCAAGGATGAAATACAACTTCCTCCGTCGTCCCAGTGATGGGTTCTAGCTCCACATGGTGAAAAAACACTCAAAAAGATAACTCATAGCTCAAATGGTGTTTTTATTGGATAAATGAGATAAAACAGAGATTTGCAATGGTCTACGGGTGTTACAAATGTTGCAAAGAAGTTGTTACAAAATTATAGCACAAAACAGTCGCAGAAGCAATAGTCTTTTTTCTGGAAGTAAACGAAACGGTTTTAAGACACTAGAAAACGACTGCTACTTGCAGTCTATTGTTCTTCGTGTTCTTATCTAATGGAAGCAGCAGCAACTCTCTGCAACTCTAATTTCTATACTCGGTTCTCACCCCTAACTCTCCATCCCCTCTCATAACCCTCAGCACCCTTTATATACTCCCAGAATTAAAAATACTCGCCAATAACTCCGAATAATCTTCATTACTCGATAATATTCTTCACTGCCAGTCACGGGATTTCTTCCCTTTTTACAGCTTCTCACGCGTCTGTATCCATCCAACATACTCTTAACATACTCATACACGTCATAGAATAGGATATACATGCTCTGACCTTGTGCAATCTTTCCAAGAATAAAGAAAATCCCGAGAATAACTCATGGGGATATATGATGCTCTGTTTTCTTCCAATCGGTGATACAACCGTACTTTGACGAGTCTAAGAGTATTACCATCCCTGTTTGTGGTTGGAAGGCCCAAACCAAGCTAAAACTTCGATTGAATTTCACCAGAAACTTTCCAAACCAAATCCAGAATATTTTTCCCGTGAACACGCAACTCTGTTTCCTTCTCACCGATTATCTGGTCCAACTAGATTGATTTTGAATATCACACCACCTTTGTTAAGCCCATATGAACAAATCCAATCAAATTCAACCGTTTAGTCTCACTGAAACGAGCTCAAATCGCAACCCTAATTTCGACAGCTGAAGGTTGGTTTTTCCCGCCGGTTTTTATAATTCAAATGAAGAAGAAAGGGTATCCCCCTAACTAAACTGGGGGTGCGACTAGAAGGTGCCCAACTGAGGTTTCCCTTAGTAATTGAGGTGCCCCTTAACCAACGGTGAGAGTCCGAATAACACTTGTCCTCCAAGGGTGCCCCGGGCAACTTTTCGAGTCGAAATTTCCAAAAAAATACCTACAAACACACAAAACACCATAATAAGGACGAAAACGAGTACTAACAATACGAAACATTGAGGACAAATTAGACATATAAATGCGTCTATCAAATACCCCCAAACTTATTATTTCTAGTCCTCGAGCAAAACTAATAAAAAATAAAATCCTAACTCACTAGGTGTCCCTAGTGACCGAGTTAATCTCGGTAGGGTTTACCAGAGGTGTACCTACACAACCATTACTTCTAATTGGTCACAAGTATCCAAAGAGCTATGAGGACATACATATTCTCAACCTATCTCCAAGTAACTAGAATGCCAGAGAAATTAAAGGTGTCAGCTCTAAAGCTGACTGAAGAAAAAGGGGAGACACATCCGCACCACTGCTAGATAAAGAGATATCCGCTACACAGCTAGATAAACATTGTAAGATGCGTCCGCTGCTTTACAGCTGGATAATATTAGGAGAGAGATAAAAATGAGAGGGACATCTGCTACACAGCTGGACTAATTACGTGTGATGAGTTAAACCAGTGATAGAAAGATCTTGTGCCAGATTGAAAGTAGACTAACAAAGCAACCAAAATACATCTTTCTTCGACTCTCTCAAAGTGCTCAGTAGAAATAACGTCTTCTTCTGTCTTCAACTATTGATGATAAACTCTCGAACCTCATAGAACCTTGACAATTAACTCTTCTCTTCGATTTCTTGCTTGACTTATAAATTTCTTCTTCCCTATGGCCTTATTGAACAAAAAGAACGTAATGATGTTTCTTTTTTTCTTCTTTTTTTTTTGATGAACAAAAAATTACAAGACAAAAATTTACATGGCCATGAGAGAAGGACTTTCAAAACTTGGATCTTCACAACTTGTGATGTCTTGGTATCATGAACTTCAACAACTTATATCATTTGTTCTTATAACTTTTTGTAACTAAGTCTTCAACTTTGATTTTTGAAATATTCTTTTTTATTGTTACTTCTAAAACTTAAACGTCTTCAACTTTCTTCATATATTTTGATGTCGCTCCGCTTGTTGATGATGATAAGTTTCTACTGAGAGAGTCGTAATAATCCAGTAACTAAGACTACATTGTGAGGTTGCTTTGTCTTTCTGGCATTTCCTCCTGACCTACTCGCCTTTCCATCATGGATGGTTAGGTCCATCACGGTTACCCTCTAAAAGGAACAAGTTCTCTCCTGAATTTCAAGGATCTCAATGTCTTTTTCTCTAATGTCTCAATAGGTTGTTATCTCTAGCATTCCAATTTCTATCTTTTCGGTGAGAAACAGTATATAAACTTAGCTAACCGGGTACTATGTGACGCTAGAAGTTTCAAAAATGCGACTAAAATGTTTCTCCCATGCCCCCAAACTTAAATCTAACATTGTCCTCAATGTTATAAAGATAAAATTAAAAGCCTGAACAAGGAGAAACTGTTACCACTTGAAGCAAAAAAGATAAGGAAAGATATTACCGTGTCGCAAGAATATTGGGTTACCTCCCAAGAAGTGCTAAGTTTAAAGTCTTTAGCCAGACATCGGAAGGAATTAGTCACCTCATAGAATCATATAGAAGTAGTCGGATAACTGTGGGTCATTTGGATCAAAAAGTATTACCCACAAGAAGAGGAAACTGCAACAGACCAAAAAGATGTCGAACATACCCTTGTTTAAGACAACTACATCTAGTTGTGGCTCAGGTTCAGGTTCTATAACTGGGTCTAGATAACAGGTTTTCATCGGTTGGATTTCCTCAAAGCTAAGATCTGGTTCAGGTATTAGAGTCTGGAAAAACTCAACTAAGAACTTATAAGCACATAACAACAACCTGAATAACTGGGGATCCTCTAAGTCAATCAGATTTGACTCACACAGCTGACCACAATGAAAGAGGTGGTCTTCCTTAAGAAAATGTGTCGACCCTAATATCCTAAAGTGATTAGGTTTAGTCTCAAAACTTAATAACCGACACATCTTAAAATCAAAATTTCCCACAATTGGTTGAAAAGTTTTTGGTGGGAAAACAAAGTCAATCTTGGTATCATAGCCTGGGTTAACCACTTTTTTTTTTTTTTTACTCGGTCAATAAAATAGAATAAAAAAGCGAAAATGTACAGGGATCAGGCTAAGTTAGCGCTAAGCCAAAAGGCCGCTCGCCAAAAAAAACCTAAAAACGATAGTAAACCTCTCCAGGCCATTCAACAGATTGAATAAAACCTGGCCTACCCTCATAAAACTCATAATGTTCCTCAGCCAACAAACATGCTTGTTTGGCCGAGACATCAGCTGAAAAATTAGCTTCTCTGTAGCTATGAATATAGCTAATATTGTTATAAAAAGCCTTCGCTATTCTCCACTTCTGCATTAGCTGCCATGGCAAGTCGCCTTTTTGAAGAGCAAATAAACAACTCATCGAATCAGATCTGACACTTAGGTTCTTCACATTCCATCTTTGAGCAACGACAGCACCATATATAACCGCACAAACTTCAGCATAGAAGTTAGTCTGCCAGCCCAGACCAACGCACAAAACTCCCAAGACTACCGAGTTAGAATCACGGAAGACAACACCAGAACCATCCTGTCCCGGGTTACCAAGTGATGCACCATCACAATAGATCATATGTTCACCAGGATTTGGTGGAGTCCAAGTAACTTCAATTGGATCAGAGTGACCGCAAGATCTATGCTTCACTCTAAAGAAATTAACAATACGCAAATCATCCAAAGTATTATGCATATGGCCCTTCATTCTTATAGAGTTATCACGAATTACCTGATGAACTCTGCCTTTAAACTCCAGCCAACGAACCCGCATGTTCTCAAAATAAGCTTTGTTACGCAACTTCCATAACCGTAACTATTGCAAGATTTGCAACAAGCCACAGATCCTTAATCATTCGACTCCGCCCCTTTGCCACCTTGTAGGAGGCCACGAGGTCCTCATTCGGCTTCAGATTGAAAATTTCAGCTGCCCAATTCCAAATCCTCTTGGCAATTTTGCAATGCCAAGTAATATGGCTAACATCTTCACTCTTCTCTGCATAAACGACACATAGAAGGCATCTCCCTACCTGTCTTCATAACATTATCATCAGTAGCACAACATTGTTTATAAAATAGCTTCCAGTACTGCACACCCAAAGTAGGATGTACAACACTTCTAGAAAAAAGAGCCGCAGCTGGCAAAATTTCAGCTGGTCCACGGATAGCAGCCTTGGCCGACTTGACAGAGAAAACACCCTTATTGTCCAAGTCCCAAATTTTATTCATCTCCACCACCAATAAGAGGCAAATTATCAACATCAATATTGCATCGTAACATCAATTGTTTAGTCTTTGGAGGAATAGCCCAAGAGCCATCAACAATAATATCACTCACCTTGGCCTTAAAATCATTAGGGCCCTTTGTTTTGATGCCAAGACGTTGTGCAATTGAAAAATCAGCACACCAATTATCAAAAAATAAGGAAGTATTAGCACCGTTACCTATAATTGAGCGCTGTGTGTTGAACAAAGTTATGCACCAATCTAATGCCAGGAAAAACCGAGGAACCCAACTTGTAATCAATCAAGTTGCCACTAACCTTGAAATATTTTGCCTTCAAAAATCTTGCCCAAGTCTTATTAGAGTCACGAATCGAGACCCACAACTTCATAAGCATGGCCCTATTAACATCATTCAACTTTTGAGCCCAAGCCCACCTTCACGCCTAGACGATAAGTCATAAAGAACCGTGAAATGTTTGCGCTTCTCAGCATCTCCAGACCACAAAAAATTGCGAATGGCCCTCTCCACCGTCTTGATGGCCGTGCATGGCCATTTAATACAGCCATTGAATGAAGCAAATAGCTAGAAATTACTGATTTATCAAAACTAACCTGGCCTGAAAAGACAAGAGCTTACCCTTCCAACCTGCCAGCTTGTCCATAATCTTCTCCATTACCTGACGAACATGAATATGACGCACAATGCCAGGTTTCAATTGGATTCCCAAATATTTATCCGGGAAATGCGCCCTCTCCATGCCCATAAAGTTTGCAATAGCAACAGCACGAGACTGTCTATCTCCACCAAATAAAATTTGCTTTTGGCGTAACTAACATACTGCCCGGAAGCACGTTGATACATGCCAAGCATCTCCTTCAAATTCCGCAGACTATGAAGATTGCCTTTACAGAAAATAAGAATATCATCCGCAAAGAGTAAATGGGTTGGAGCCACACCTTTCTTATCACCATGTGATGCATACTTCTAGCAGCAAACAGCTTAGAGAGATTGCGGCTCAAAACATCCTCAATAAGAACAAATCAAAGGTGAAAGAGGATCACCTTGACGAAGGCCTCTTGTGATACTGAAAAAACCTTCAGGGCTACCATTAATCATAATAGATATACGGGCAGAGTTAAGAATACTAAGCAGCCACGAACACCATGCATCAGAAAAGCCATATTGACGAAAAACTTCAACAACAAACTCCCAACTAACCGTGTCAAAGCTTGGGCTATATCCAATTTAAGGCCAACATTACCATGCTTCGTTCAACACTAATCTCATTGATCAGTTCCGAGGCCAAAGCTATGTTCTCATGAATGTTTCTTCCTTTCATAAACGCCACTTGTCTTCAGAAATCAATTTGTTCAACACCGTGCCAAGTCTGGTCGCCATATTTTTAATGATTTTGAAGAAGAAGTTGCTTAAACCAATTGGCCTATAGTCTTTAATAGCATCAGACTTATTAGCTTTTGGGATGAGAACAATAAAACTAGAGTTAATGCCATTAGGAATCTTCTTCATCGCCCAACAGTTTGCAATAGCATTAAAAAGATCTCTAGAAATAATGTTCCAACAGGTTCGAAAGAAAGAACCTGTAAATCCATCAGGGCCAGGCAGAATCCGCTCCAGATCAAAAACAGCCTCTTTAACTTCATCCAAGGTCGGGATAGCATCCATACAAGCACTTCAGCAGCTGATATGCTCTCATGCTCATAATCAAATAATCTCGGATCAATATGCAGCTCCACCGTTGAACTTTGCACGATAATGATCAACAATGTAATCTTTTATTTCATCCTGCAAAAAAAAGTAGAGTTAGTAGAAATCTTCAGTTCGGAAATTGTGTTTTGGCTCCTCCTCATTCTAATTGAATTGTGAAAAAAACGAGTGTTCTGATCACCATCCTCCAACCAACTAGTTCTCGATTTTTGCTTAAGCATAGTGGCCAACTCAGACCGCACATCATCAACAACCTTCCTAGCGTCGCAACCTTCAAAAATTGGACTTCACAGCTAACATTATGGTCCAGAATATCATTCTCCTTATCAAGATTCAATTCCGCTTGCTTTAAGCGAAACTGAACATCTCCAAACACCATCTATTCCAAATCTTCAAAGCATCCCTCAACGCTTCAACTTTGAAGTAAAAACAAAAGGAGGAGCACCATCCAACCTAACACTCCAATTCTTGACGAAATCCAAAAATGGATGAGAAAGCCACATCTTCTGGATTCTAAAAGGAGCTCTCTTCGGCCTAGGACTATCAAAAGCAAAACCAAAAAGAGGAGAATGGTCCGAGCAGATTCTCGGCAAAGCTTTGCACCTCCAGTTATCAAACTTATCATGCCACGCACCATTAATAACAGCCCTATCATGTTTAGAAACAATTCTATGCATACCACTCCGACAATTAGACCAAGTATACTTCTTCCCAATAGCATCGGCCTCAACCAAACCATTGTCAGAGATCCAACTTCGAAACTCATTTATATAAATTTCTTTGAGCGGCCTGCCACCCTTCTTCTCATCAAGACGCAAAACACAATTGAAATCACCCAACACCAACCAAGGAATGGAAATATATCCCAGACCTAATTGCCGCCAAAGAGATCTCCTTTCGACCGCATCAAAAGAAGCATGCACAGCCGTGATAAAATTCCCAGCAAAATCCAAAGTGATAGCCTGCTTAGACGAAGATAAAACAATCGGCCTTGCTAGAGTATTCCTCCAAAAGACCCAAATATTACCTTTCTGGCCATGCACCTCATTAGTAATAACATCATCACAAAAATCAAGCAAATTAAGCTTCCTAACAAAACGTGTAGTGCAACGAACCTGAGGCTCCGAAATACAAATAACATCAGGTTTGTGCAAGTAGTAAAGCTCATTCAACTTGGCCCTTGCACCATCTTTGGCCAAGCCTTGAGCATTCCAATAGAAGACATGCATTAATTAACTCTACTTTTGGAAGGGCTTGCCGAACCCTGTCTAGAAGATTTTCCACCTCGAGTTTGAACTTGACTAACAGTAGCCACAGCAACTGTCTTCTTCTTAGGAGCTTTAGATTTTTTCTTCTTGTCCGCCAACTCCTTCTTCTCATGATCAGCTAACTCTTTATTAGCAAGAATCTCCAAATTTCTTGCATCCTCCTCAACTAAGTTTGAAGTGCTAGTTGCAATCACATCCTCAATCACATCATCAGCTTCAATAACCACCTTATCAATCTCCTCGCTCCCAGTTTCAAACCTATTAGAAAGTGTTAAATTTTCTAAAGATATAGTTGGTGAAGATCTTCTTGAAGTCTTAGTGGCCTCACTAAAACTAGCTTCCTCATTAGCATCCATAGTAATTGGTGTAATAGCCGGAGAACGATGCAAGTCCAAAACCTGCTTCCTCAAGTTCTCTAGCTTGGTTCTAGCAATATCTTGTTGAATTTTTGCAGCCTCAGCATCAGCCTCCCGTTGCCTAGTTGCCTCCTTCATGGCCTCATAATTTATATAAGCTTCCATCTCTTGCATCTCTAAAGTAATATCATCTTCCTTGGTTAAATTATCATGCACCAGCTCCTCAAGTGCTGCACCAACACATCGCAACACCAATTCCGCATCGTCATTGCGGACAGATTCATCACCTTTATTATGCATAACAGGTAAAGTTTCAACACCATCGTTAGCAACATCTCCGCATTGCTTAGATAAGCCACCATCCTCCATGAGCTGCACGGACTGAATATCACTCTCGCTACGAGCTTCAGCAATTTGAGTTTCAGCAACATGCGGCACGGACAAAACTGCATCTTCAGCGTGTTCCGATATAGTATCATCATCTTCTAATGTAGCACCAGCACTCTCACTGTGGTCTGGAAAGATTGTACGTGTTCCAGTTGCCAACTCAAGGATAGATTGCTTCTTCTTCAACGTTATGAGCTCATCACCATGTTTAGCTTGATCAGTTTCCAAGATTGGAGCATCCGACGGCATATTCTTCTTACCTTTAGGAATTCGTTCTTTTTGCCAAAAATTCTTAAGATCATCCATATCCGCTTCAATTGCTTTTTTAATCTCAGGATCAGTTTCAACTTCAGCCTTGTCCTTCAAATCATCAAACTTTTTTGTTCTACAATCAGATTTTCTATGGCCGATAGATTTACAATAGACGCAAAAACTTGGCATGTTTAAAATTTCATATTCTTGAACAAAAATTTCATCATTCTCTTCACCATCAATCAAAATTCGTCTCAAAGGTTGAGAGAAATCTATGTCAACCAAAGCTGCCGCAAAGTAACCATATTCATGACGCAAAGTACGCGGATCAACCGAAACCGGTCTACCAAGCCCTCTTGCCAGCCTAAAAATCGTCTCTTCATCCCAAAACTCCATTGGCAAAGCTGTGAAACGAACCCAAACTGCAGCTCTAGTAATCTTATCTTTCCCAGGATCAAACATAGGTGTCCATGGATGAATTTTAAGTTGTTGAATTCCGTTTGGAGATTTAATCTTCCATGGACCATCATAGCTTACACGTTTACGATCATCTTCATTGTCTAGCTTAATAACAAAGTATCCCTTCTTCCATGGAATAAATTGGACCGAACCAGATAGCTTCCATTGATTCAATAGTTCTCTTTTAACATCATCGAATTTTAAGGTTTTGAAAAAAACCAAACGACCAACCAAACTAAATCTCCACACAGCCTTAATCCTTGTATGAGTGTCACGTGGGATCTTGATCAAAACATCATTATTTGTTGTAGAAAAAATTGGTGGATGAGAAAGTGTTTCGGCATCAATCTTTGATAAAACATGGGTTCGTCTCTTTAATATAGCTGCATAGGATCCTTCCACAACACCATCATCACCTGGTTTCCTAAACGAGCTATGATTTCCATCTTCCTTCCTAGACGCACCATGATTGTCCGTCTCCATCACCTTCCTAATCGCTGCAGGCTTTGCATGATTCCTAAACGCGCTAGGAATTGGAGCGTTAGGGTTTGAAGCGTTTGTTTCTTCGAGCTGCCTTCCAAACACGGAAGCATTAGGGTTAGCAGCAGAATTCTTAGGGATATAGATATTTTTTGATTTTGATTGATTCCATATCCTTGTTGATTGATTATCATAACTATTAACAAAGACTGGTGGATTATTGTCTTGATTTTGCGCCATTAGAGCGCAAAATCAAAAGAAAAATTGTGAACGCCAAGAAAAATTTTGAGGGAGAAAAAACCGGATCCCAACCACGTGAAACCCTAGCTTTTTCGCTTTTTTAGCCTGGGTTAACCACATCAACCATAGGATGGGTTTCTAACAACTGAGCTTCTTTCTGGACATCATTAGGTTCGGGAAAAGTGTATGAAGATAATCTTGTAAGATGGTTGAGGCACAAATGTCAAGTCCTACAGGAGGGTACTTTCTAAGAGTTAAAGCATACGGAGAATGATAATCACCCCCAAACTTAGAGTTTTCTGTGTCTCGAAAGACTAGTCACAACTTCCCTAATTTCTAGGTCATCAGATTCCTGGAAATGGTCAATAGATTCTTCTAAGTTGGGTTCATCCTCACTCATTTCTACGAGTTTATCATCTTCTAAGACTAGTGTTTCTAAATCGCTAGATTCTAAAACAGTATTCTCAGGGTAAACTCTTTCCTCTAAACCATCATCACAATCATATAAAGGATTATCAGAGAAAGGCTCATCAACTAAGGTTTTAAGCATAGTTACCTCCTCCGATTCACTGATAGGCACATCAAATAATGGATTATCCAACATACTGCAGGCTAAAGGATCATGAACTACATCGTCTAAAACGGTGGCATCTCTAGTCAAATCCACATCCTTTTGAATAGGTGAATAATTATTAAAATTATTTGGATTTGTATTAGAAACAACACTATCATTATAAAGCTCAATCGGAGTAACAAATTCCTGATCATTATGCCTACATATTTCATGTTCTTCATCAATACTATCCTCATCATAATCATCACTATAATAACATGAAAATGATCGAACCTTATCAAAACAAGTAGTGTTACCAATTCTAACCTCGTCATCTTGATTATGTGAATAAAAACTATCCTTATTTTCGAGGGTGGTATTGGGAAAACTACACTGGAAATTAAGACTATCCTGAGCAAGTTTTTCCACAATCCTATTTGTATTCTCAGTAAATTTCTTGAGGGTCTCTTCTAGAGATATCTTAGTTGACCGCTCTACGGACTCTTCTGGGAGAAGAATATTATAAGTATCTTTCATAAATAACTTCTGTGATGACTCATTGAAACTCTTGAGAGACTCTTCTAGAGAAATAGAAGGATTGTTTTGCTCGTATGACCTGTGGGTATGTGGATAGTAATTGGGCTCAAAATGGTATGTACCATAACCTTCAAAGGTTTCGCGTTCCTAATCACTATTCACACTATGGTCATAAAAAGGATAATGTCTAAGCTGCTCAGTCGGATACTCATTGTATTGGCTATTATAATACCAGTTCGACATCCTAACTGCAAGGGAATTCTAAACAAACACAAAGAAGGCTGACTCGACCACAACAAGCCTATTTTATCTAGCAAACAAAAAGCATGATGGCTCCACTTCTAGACCATCTTCTAATCCTTCGAAAGGGAATTCGTTACAATTTGAGCAAACCCCTCTGGAATCAATCCGAGTCAAAGTAAGTTGAATAGAGGCGAGGGAAGCTGCGTGGAGCTTTGATACCCAAGGCCTCACCGTATTACAAGGCGGCGCAGTCACACATTCAACTCACAGAAACCATCATGAACTTCGAAGTATGCTTAAAAGAATAACCAATATTTTTCGAATGACTTTCCTATTAAGCTCGTTACCCTATCGGTCTCTTTCTAGTCCAAATTTTAAGGCTTAGGTTCGCGTAGGTTACGTGTTCCTAAGGCGGGCAAGAAGAAAACGGTGATGAAATCCGAGTCCTTATCTTGATTTGGCCAGGCCTTTCCCTTTACTAGAAAATTAAATCCGATTTCAGGTCCTCAACATATAAGCATACAAAATCATCCAGTAAACCCGCTGACAGGGGATTCGCGGGTGTTTAGAATTCTTACCTCCTGATGTGATTTTAATTGTTGTAGAAAAAGTGGAAATAAGAGTCGTTCAACTCGGACTCGATAAGATTGGGTTCTAGACTTAAAATAAAAATAGAAAATATATATACAAAAGGTTTGTCACAATGTCAAGAGAGACTGAGACTCAGGATTCCACCAAATTCCATTCATGCGACTCAAATAATAATTCCAATCAATTATAGTTCAAATAATAAAAATATGGACTCTTGTTCTTTGCCAAAAATAGATTTTTGAAAAGCAATGACTGTAAATCAAAAGCATGATGTATCAAAAATACATAGACCAAGCATACACCATCAAACGAAATCACAACCATTCAATAAAAATCATAAATCGATTAAAAATCAATGCAAATAGTCATAAAGAGTTATTAGAATTACCACATGCGTGAAATAGGGCTTCCTCCGTCATCCAAGTGCTAGGGTTTAGCTTCTCATATCAAAAACAGGCTCAAAAACATAAATCATGGCTCAAAAGTTGTTTTTATTGAAGAGATGATATGATTCAGTGAATATGCAACAACGTACTGGTGTTACAGAGTTCACTGTTACAGGAGGTGTGGCTAACTGAAGATAAATGTGGATGTTCAGCTGTTACAGAGAGAATACTGTAGCAATGTTGTGAATTTGAGACGCTGTTCTTCGTTGCAACGCTTGTTCTTCAGCAGCAGCAGCAGCAGAGACAGGCTTCCTGTAATCTCCGATTCTCTCCTCCTGAGCTCTCCTTTCGACCCCAAACTCTCGACTCCCCTTCTTGAGACCCTAGGAAACCTATTTATACACCACATGGCGATTAAATCTCTCCCAAATCGCTTCGAAATCTCTTCTTTCCTTCCTTGGCAGTCACCGCAATAATTCTTTCCAGAAATTGTTTTACACGTTTCTGAGCTTTCCCACTTATCTCAAACTCTTCCTTAGATATATATGTATCTTTAGAAAGAGTTTCTTGCATTTAATCTCTCTGAATGTCCAAAAACAAACTCGACAGGGACCGTGTCCTTTTTTACTCTGTTTCCTTTTTCCGGCAATTCCAGCCCAATTCGATCGATCCAAACGCATGTATTAAACCTGTTTTGCTCTATCAAGTCCAGCCCAATCAATTTCCAGTGTTGAATCACCCTGAAACTCGTTCAAATCTTCAATCCAAAATCAACAACGTCTGCATGCATTTTTCCCGCCAAAAACTGTTTTAAACGTTAAGAAGAAGGGTGTCCCCCTATCCAAAGCAAGAGTCTGAATAAAAAATTTCCTCTCAGGTGCCTTTAACAACTTTTCGAGCCAATTTCGCCGCAAAAGCTTATTTCTCCAAAAACACCTACAAAGAGATAAAATACCGAAATAAGTACAAAAATGGGTACTAACAATATACACAATAGAGATGAAAATAGACACATAAATGCGTCTATCAAATACCCCCAAACTTATTATTTGCTAGTCCCGAGAAAATCAAAACTACAAAATAAAATCCTAACTCACTGTCGAAGGCATCGTCGATTGCATTTAGCGTATGCAATAAGCCTTTAAACCCCTAGGTGGCCCTAGTGGCGGAGTGTTGTGTCCAGAGGGATTACAAGAGATATACCCACAAAACCTTTACTACTCCAGACCCTAGCTATCTACAACGAACCTTGGAAGGCACTAAAGAATCTCCTTGGTTGGCATACCTATTGACTATAGGAGGAAGTACCCTGATGTGAAATTCCAATTGCTGTACACGAGTTTGCACTCAAGCATACTAAAATTCATATATAAGTGACAGATCCCTACTCAGATAGTTGCACTATGGACATCATATTCGGAGTCAAAACTAATCACATGGATAGATCAAGAAGATGGATATAGAAAAACATAGATGGTTTTGATGTTTACTAAGTGAATGGCGTTTCCCATATCTGTCTGAAGGCCTCCGCCAAAATGAACCTATCCTAATGGATTGAGATATTAGTCTGACTAATATCAACACACTGGCATATACAAGGGAACCAGTGGTCGATAACCTAACTCTAGGTCAACACAACTGGCATATACAAGGGTACCAGTGGTCGACTTTATTGAATTTATTACTTTTGGTCAAAATGGTCTGGTCTCAAAATTTTTTTGTTTTTTTGGTTTTTCATAATAATAATTTTTTTTTCAACTTTTTGGTAACTACCATTTTTTTTTTCGTGGTATCTCAATCACTCTAATTCACCCTAATATTGGTAACAACTTGAATCGTGGGCCCCACCTATCACTTAGAGAAACATAGTTTAAAAACAAAAATAAAATAAAAATAGAAGTGAAAAGGACTCAACGAGATATGGTGAAATTATCATGTTATTCCTAACAACCGAGCTCTGTGCTTTTATGAATAGACTCTTCTAGATGTTGCCATCTAATCAGATTGGTTCCTCAACTCCTACAATCAAAATGCTTCCATCCACTTAGATTAGTTAGTGTAATTCTAAATAGGCATAAATTTCTAAGCTCTGGAGTTTATTTCTTCATACTGCAACTAAAAAGTTTCTCCCATACCCCCAAACTTAAATCTAACATTGTCCTCAATGTTCTGAAGATGAAATTAAAAGCATGAACAAGGAGAAACTGTTACCATTTGAAGCAAAAGAGATAAGGAAAGATATTACCGTGTCGCATGAATGTTGGGTTACCTCCCAAGAAGTGTTAAGTTTAAAGTCTTCAGCCAGACTAAGAAAGGATTAGTCACCTCATAGAATAAAGTAATAGCCGAAATTTCTGTGGGTCATCAAAACCAAATAGAGCTATCACAAATAAAAGGAATCTGCAACCTTCCAAGAAAATTAACAAATAAAGTGCACCCTTGTCTAGTTTCCTGTTTAAGACAACTACATCTAGCTGTGGTTCAGGTTCAGGTTCTATAACTGGGTCCAAATAAAATATTTTCATGGGTTGGAATTCCTCAAAGCTAAGATCCGGTTCAGGTATTAGAGTCTGAAGAAACTCAAGTAAAAATTTAAAAGCACATAATAATAACCTGAATAATTGAGGATCCTTAAATTCAATCAGTTTTGACTCACACAGCTGACCACAATGAGAGTGGTGGTCTATCTTAAGCAAATGTATCGACCCTAATCTCTTAAAGTAATTAGGTTTAGTCTCAAAACTAAATAATTGACACATCTGAAATTTATACGTTCCCACAATTGGTTGAAAAATATTTGGTGGGAAAACAAAGTTGATCTTGGTATCATAGCATGGTCTAACCTCATCAACCAGAGGATGGGTTTCTAACAACTGAACTTCCTTATGGACATCACTAGGTTCAGGAAAACGTGTGTGAAGATAATCTTGTAAAATGGTTGAGGCACATATGTCAAGTTCCAAGTGAGGGACCTTTCTAATAGTTAAAGCACATGGAGAATGATAATCACCCCCAAACTTAGAGTTTTCAGTGTCTCTAGAAAGACTAGTCACAACTTCCCTAATTTCAAGGTCATTAGATTCCTGAAAATGGTCAATTGATTCTTCTAAGTATGGTTCATCCTCACTCATCTGTACGAGTTCAATTTCTTTGTCTAAGACTAATGTTTCTAAATCGCTAGACTCTAAAACAATATTCTCAGAAAAAACTCGTTCCTCTAAACCATCGTTGGCTTCGTAATCATAAGGAAATACTACATCGTCTAAAACGAGAGTATCTCTAATCAAATCCTCGTTCTTTTGAATAGGTGAATAATTTTTAAAATTATTTGGATTTGAACTAGAAATAATATTATTATTAAGCTCAACTGGAGTAACAAATTCCTGATCGCTATGCCTACTTATTTCAAATTCTTCATCAACACTATCCTCATCATAATCATCATTATAATAACATGAAAATGGTTGAACCTCATCTAAACAAGTAGTGTTACCAATTTTATCCTCGTCATCTTGATTATGAAAATTACTATCCTCAGTTTCAAAGGTATTATTGGAAACACTGTATTGGAAATTAAGATTATTTCGAGCAATTCTTTCGTTCTTCTCAGCTATCATCTTGAAGGATTCCTCTATAGAAAGTTCTCTTTTGTCATAAACTAAGTTATTCATCTCAACGAACTTACGTGTCGACTCCTCTAATTTCCTGAGGGACTCTTCTAAAGGAGAAATATAAGAATTTTGCTCGTATGAACGGTGCGTGTGTGGATAGTAATTGGTCTCATCAAGGTATGAGTCATAACCTTAAAAAGGCTGATGTTCCCAACCACTATTCACATTATGGTCAAAGTAGTAACGTCCATTTTGAAACTCATTCGGATATTCGTTGTATTGGCTATCGTAATACCAGTTCGACATTCTATTGCAGGGGTGTGAGTTGTCACACAAAATAAAACCCACTGACAGGGGATTAGTGGGTGGATAGAGTCTTACCTCCCGTACCAGACGGGCGATGAACCGTTTAATTCGACTCAGGCCACCGACTCCGATGTCAGTGTACGAACCCGAGGGGCCGAGACAGTATCGTAACTGTCATCCTTCCCTGCAAACAGTTTATATTTAATCTTAACCCTTCCGTAGTGTTTTAAAAAATAATGTCCAGTCCAAAAAGTGTCCAAAGATAAAAAGAAAAATTACAAAAACTAAAACCCTATTTACAGTTTCTAAAAATAAAACAAAATAACTATATACAAAATATTCTTCTTCACTCCTTTCGGATTCCTCTTTTCTTTCCTTCTTTGGCGATGCTTTCCTTTTATAGCACTTTCTCTTTCCTTGTAGCTTCGCTCGAAATCTGAAAAGAATCAAAAAATACCAAAGGCGTAAAAGAGAACAAAAATTCTAAGAGAAATAAATAAATCTAAAACCTAATACAAATCCGCGTCGGCGGCGTCAAAAATTGATGTGATTTTAATTGTGTAGAAAAAGTGGTAATAAGATTCGTTCAACTCGGACTCGATAAGATTGGGTTCTAGACTTAAAATAAAAATAGAAAATATATATACAAAAGGTTTGTCACAATGTCGAGAGAGAATGAGACTCAGGATTCCACCAAATTCCATTCATGCGACTCAAATAATAATTCCAATCAATTATAGTTCAAATAATAAAAATATGGACTCTTGTTCTTTGCCAAAAATAGATTTTTGAAAAGCAATGACTGTAAATCAAAAGCATGATGTATCAAAAATACATAGACCAAGCATACACCATCAAACGAAATCACACCCATTCAATAAAAATCATAAATCGATTAAAAATCAATGCAAATAGTCATAAAAGAATTATTAGAATTACCACATGCGTGAAATAGGGCTTCCTCCGTCATCCAAGTGTTAGGGTTTAGCTTCTCATTTCAAAAACAGGCTCAAAAGAATAAATCATGGCTCAAAAGTTTTTTTATTTAAGAGATGATATGATCCAATGAATATGCAACGACGTACTGGCGTTACAGAGTTCACTGTTACAGGAGGTGTGGCTAACTGAAGATAAATGTGGTTGTTCATCTGTTACAGAGAGAATACTGTAGCAATGTTGTGAATTTGAGACGTTGTTCTTCGTTGCAACACTTGTTCTTCAGCAGCAGCAACAGCAGCAGAGACAGGCTTCCTGTAATCTCCGATTCTCTCCTCCTGAGCTCTCCTTTCGACCCCAAACTCTCGACTCCCCTTCTTGAGACCCTAGGAAACCTATTTATACACCACAGGGCGATTAAATCTCTCCCAAATCGCTTCGAAATCTCTTCTTTCCTTCCTTGGCAGTCACGGCAATAATTCCTTCCAGAAATTGTTTTACGCGTTTCTGAGCTTTCCCACTTATCTCAAACTCTTCCTTAGATATATATGTATCTTTAGAAAGAGTTTCTTGCATTTAATCTCTCTGAATGTCAAAAAACAAACTCTACAGGGCCGTGTTTCCTTTTTTACTCTGTTTCCTTTTTTACTCTGTTTCCTTTTTCCAGCAATTCCATCCCAATTCGATCGATCCAAACGCATGTATTAAACCTGTTTTTCTCTATCAAGTCCAGCCCAATCGATTTCCAGTATTGAATCACCCTGAAACTCGTTCAAATCTTCAATCCAAAATCAACAGCGTCTGAATGCATTTTTCCCGCCAAAAACCGTTTTAAACGTAAAGAAGAAGGGTGTCCCCCTATCCAAAGCAAGAGTCCGAATAGAAAATGTCCTCCCATGTGCCTTTAACAACTTTTCGAGCTAATTTCGCCTCAAAATCTTATTTCTCCAAAAACACCTACAAAGAGATAAAATACCGAAATAAGTACAAAAATGGGTACTAACAATATACACAATAGAGATGAAAATAGACACATAAATGCGTCTATCACCTCCCGTTCCAGACGGGGGATGAACCGTTGAAGTCGACTCGGGCCACGACTCCTATGTCATGTACGAACCCGAGGGGCCGAGGCGATATTGTAATCGTCGTTCTTCTCTGCACACAGTTTATTTAAAAGTACCCTTCCGTAGGGTTTTAAAAAAAATAATAAATAAAAATGTCCAATGTCCAAAAATAAAAATGTCCAAAAATAAAACTGTACAAAAATAAAAAAAAAACTTAATTACAGTTTCTAAAAAAATAAAATAAAAATTATTTACAAAATCTTCTTCTTCACTCCTTTTGGATTTCTCTTTTCTTTCCTTTTTGGGCTTCGCCTCTCTTTTCAGCACTTCTCTTTTTCTTTAGCTTAGCTCCAAATCTGAAAGCAAACAAAAGTATCAAAACGCGTAAAAAAATACAAATAAAAAAAAAACTAAAAACAAATTTATAAACAAATCCGCGTCGGCGGCGAAAAAATTGATGGTATTTTTCAATGATGTTGTAGTAAGATGATTCGTTCACTCAGATTTGTTGAGAATTTGTTTTAAGATTTAATAAATAAAATAAGGAAGAATATATATACAAAATTTGTCACAGAATGAAGAGAGACCGGGACTCGGGATTCCACTGGTTTTCATGTTCATGGGGTTCATAAATTAATCCTAGACATTTATAGCTCAAAGCAAAAGAAACAATAACTCTATTCTTTGCCAAAGTAGATTTCGTAAAACATCAATTGTAAATTACAAGCATAGTGTATCTAAAGCATCTAAGACTAAGCATACACTACCTAACAAGATAACAAATGATGAATAGAAATCATAAATCATTTAAAATTTATGCAAAAAGTAAATAAGAAATTTATTAAATTACCCCAAGGATGAAATACAGCTTCCTCCGTTGTCCCAGTGATGGGTTCTAGCTCCACATGGTGAAAACACACTCAAAAAGATAACTCGTAGCTCAAATGGTGTTTTTAATGGAGAAATAAGATAAAACAGAGATTTGCAATGGTCTACGGGTGTTACAAATGTTGCAAAGAAGCTGTTACAAAATTATAGCACAAAACAGTCGCAGAAGCAACAGTCTTTTTCTGGAAGTAAACGAAACGGTTTTAAGACACTAGAAAACGACTGCTACTTGCAGTCTATTGTTCTTCGTGTTCTTCTCTAATGGCAGCAGCAGCAACTCTCTGCAACTCTAATTTCTATACTCGGTTCTCACCCCTAACTCTCCATCCCCTCTCATAACCCTCAGCACCCTTTATATACTCTCCAGAATCAAAAATACTCGCCAATAACTCCGAATAATCTTCATTACTCGATAATATTCTTCACTGCCAGTCACGGGATTTCTTCCCTTTTTACAGCTTATCACGCGTCTGTATCCATCCAACATACTCTTAACAGACTCATACACGTCATAGAATAGGATATACATGCTCTAACCTCGTGCAATCTTTACCGAGAATAACTCATGGGGATATATGATGCTTTGTTTTCTTCCAATCGGCGATAAAACCGTACTTTGACGAGTCTAAGAGGATTACCATCCCTGTTTGCGGTTAGCAGGCCCAAACCAAGATAAAACTTCGATTGAATTTCACTAGAAACTTTCCAAACCAAATCCAGAATATTTTTCCCGTGAACACGCAACTCTGTTTCCTTCTCACCGATTATCTGGTCCAACTGGATTGATTTTGAATATCACACCACGTTTGTTAAGCCCATATGAACAAATCCAATCAAATTCAGCCGTTTAGTGTCACTGAAACGAGCTCAAATCGCAACCCTAATTTCGGCAGCTGAAGGTTGGTTTTTCCCGCCGGTTTTCATAATTCAAATGAAGAAAAAGGGTATCCCCCTAACCAAACTGGGGGTGCGACTAGCAGGTGCCCAACTGAGGTGCCCCTTAGTAATTGAGGTGCCCCTTAACCAACGGTGAGAGTCCGAATAACACTTGTCCTCCAAGGGTGCCCCGGGCAACTTTTCGAGCCGAAATTTCCAAAAATATTTATTTCCAAAAAAATACCTACAAACACACAAAACACCATAATAAGGACGAAAACGAGTACTAACAATACGAAACATTGAGGACAAATTAGACATATAAATGCGTCTATCAATGGAATCAAGGAGTGGGGAAGTGGAGATCGTGTTTGAAACCAGTTGCTCAACGTGTGGAGACTTGGTCGATTTTCCACCCACTACCTCGTGAATTCCTTCAACTGATTGCACGACTTGCTCACATTCCATCGTGTGTTTGAACACACATGCCGTAGACCGCCAGACCAAAACCCTAAGTGATATCTCCCTAAGTGACACGATTGACGTCTCTTGGTATGTTAGTCAATTGATGACTTCGTGGTTTGATGGGACGATGAGTCCATGTAGTTGCTGAGTTGAACATGATGTTCTGAAACTCATGAATTGAACATGTCACGAGACAGAGGTATATTTCTTACGATGAAGTTAGCAAGTATTGCTCATTCTAGGGATCGTTGAATATTGATTGTTGAACCAATATTCCTTGGTTTGAGAAAATATTTATCATCGGAGCAAGTGTTGCTCATGTGATGAATTGTTGAATATTTGATCGTCTGAGCCTGTGTTGCTCATCTGATGGCTTATTGGCAGCGTACCAAAAATATTAATTAGAACACTGGTGTAGAACCAAGCATAATTAATAAAATTTAAAGACCATGAGGCCGTAGTAAAATTATTAAGGTTGGAATCTGGAATGATGATCCTTGGATTCATAAACCCTAATTTGATCAATTGATGATCAATTCATGGTTCGTCAGAAGTTTAACCATGGGACGAAGGAGGGAGCGACTACATGGGACCGTGGATCAACCATGTAGTATCCATATGCTCACGTGATAAAAATACAAAGAACTCCTGAAGAGTTGACGTTTTGTTGGTGAAAGAATGATCAAATGCTGATTTATTTATTCGAAAATGCTCGTCTGAGCATTAGGTGAGAAAACCTAATTAATTATGACGAGGCGAGGGACCGACCATGGAGTCATGAAACCGGACCGGGGTTGTCATGTGACCGCCTGACGATCACTTCATGAAAATCCAAAGTGTTTGGAAATGTTTTGGACCTAATACGAGCAATCGTGCAAATTATGTCAAAACTGTGAAAATTGATGGGACCGGCTTCCGTGAGCCAAAAAGCCAATCTTGTTCGGTCAAGATAGCGTGCTCGTGTCCCCAAGGCGCCCGCATCTCAGTCCTGAGAATTTTGATATTTTCTGGCGGGCAATTGAACATCCATTCGAGAAAATATGCCAAAATTAGGGTTTCGACGAAACTGAGGAAAACAACATGAGATGATGAAAAATAATTATAAAATTAGGAATGAGGAGGCGTGGGACCGCCGTGGTCAAGGCATGGTCGTCCGGTCGTGACCACGGTCACGTGGTGCCTTTTCCTTAATTTTATAATATTTTGATGATTTTATGAAAAATTCATGAATTTTGAGAAATTTGATGAATTTAGGGAGTTTCCATGTATTGAAGGAGTTTTCATGAGTTCAGGGAAGCAAAAAATATTAAAATAATAAAAAGAAGGGCGTGTGGGATCGTGGAGGCGCGTCCGGCCGGCTAGGGCCCGGTCCCACGAGTCTCCCTAATTTTTTTAATATTTTTAGGTATTTTTGATGATTTGAGGGAATTTTTCCTAATTTGAGAGAAATACCATAAAATCAAGGAATCTGATGAATTCAAGGAAAATAGGATAAATAATAATAAAATAATAAAGCAAAGGGCGTGTGGGACCGGCTAGGGCATGGCCGGCTGGCTAGTGGCCCGGTCCCACAAGTTTTCATAATTTTATTTTATTATTATATGATGATTTGTGCAAAAAATACCATGAAATCAAGGAGTTTTTTCATGAAATTAGAGAAATAATAATAATAATAATAAAATAATAAGGAACCGTGGGGTGTGGGGCCGGTTAGGATCAAGGCATGGCCGGTTGGCCAATGGTCACGCCCCACACTCCTTTCCTTAATTTTATAATATTTTTTATGGATTTATGGAAGTACCATGAAACCGAGGGGTTTCCTCGAGACGAAGGAGATTTGATAAAATGAGAGAATTTTCATCAAATCATGGAAAATAATAAAAATGCATTAAAAATATAAAACTGGCGTGGGATTGACCACGACACGGTCGGTCGGTCGTGTGTCCGTGCTCCCAGCACCCTGGTCAATATTTTTAATTATTTATTATTTCTTCCCTATTTTGCATAGGTTCATCGTTTCGTTGTATTTTTGAAATACTCGTTCGTGCGGTGACTGTTAGTGTATCGTCGTTGAATACACCTTCACCATTTGAATCAGGGCTTACTTAGAGGTAGCTCAGACGCCCGGTTGTTGATTATTTATTACTAATTGTGGAATTCAGTGGAGAATAGTTCACAAAACTGAGTAATAAGATGTTTATTATTAATTCATATGATCAGCTGAGGATTCGATTACAAATTCAGAATAATAAAGTGAGCATTACCATTCCATGGGATCGTAGATTCGACCATAGAATCGGAGTAATTAAGATTTATCTATTACCATTTATGAGACCAGTTGTGGATTCGATCATGAAATCGGAGTAATGAGATAATATAGTTATTGTTATTCTATGAGATCAAGCCGTGGATTCGATCATAAAATCAGAACAATTGTTATTGCCATTCCATGGGACCAGTCGTGGATTCGACCATGGAATAGGAGCAATTGTAATTAGGAATAATTAACTTTGTGGCTCTATACTAGCAGAGCAAGCTGTCTAGGAGCATTAATTATCCCGATACGATCTTGTCGGTAAGTCATATCCTTTATATAGTCAGGGTAAACTCGTTGTTTCTTCCTGAAGACGTTATCGCTCTATACTAGCAGAGCAAGCTGTCTAGGAGACGTCCATCTTGTGATACTATATAGAAATAATCACCGAAAGTATTCAGTATTCATGAGATATGTCGTTGTCCAGTCGTGAGACTACATATCTACATGAACTCTGAGAGAAAGTACTCTCCATTGAGAATTCGATGAGAGACCCGTGTCTCGATACTCACGTCTGATTGTTGAATCAGAGCTTCGTATAATTATGAGTTTACGAATTTAGGCTTTGTCGAAAATCCACCATCTACACTAAGTCATATGCTTAAGCTGAGAATCCAAGGTGCCTCTCCCGGATGGGCTTTATTGACCCCAAATATCCATGACTAAGGTTCCGGGGCGGTGTAACCTTTCCCTGAGCCATGCAACAGGTATCCCCTTATATGACGTACTTTAGGTCTTATATTTGCCTCTCGCGAAATTGTATTCGGGAACTAGGGTGTACGCCATAAAGGTTCGCCCCTATCAGCGAAATTTTATTCGCGTCTCTTTGTTTCTGCGAAATGTTCGCGTTTCTTTATTCTCTCATTCATCTTTTCATTTCTGTCATCTCTTTCATTCATCTTTTCATTTCTGTCATCTCTTTCATTCATCCTTTCATTTCTGTTTTCACTTTCATTCTCATAATATCATATCATTTTAAGCAAAGTAAATATTCAAGAGAAATTATAATGCATTATAATTCTGAAATCTTTGTAATTGTGAAATCTTTGTAATTCTGCGATTGTTTCGCATTTTGTAAATCAAATCAAAAATCTTTTTATTCTCTGCAAAAGGAATATTCTAGAGAAACATATAAATTGAATTTTCTCGGTTTTCTGTAATTTTGAAATCTCGCAATCTTTGTAATTTTGAAGTCTTTGTAATCTTGAATTCTTAGTAATCTTTATAATCTTTGAAATCTTGAAATCTTTGTAATCGTGCGATTTAATCGCTTTTTGTAAATCAAATCAAAAATCTTTTTATTCGTTCCTTGTATAAATTAAAATGTTCAAGGAGGTGGTACTTAGCTTTCATGTGAGTCGCTATTGTTGTCAGAGAAGTGAATAAATGCCTTGAAATGTATGAATTTCGCGCAGCAAAAAGAAGTGTGAGAAGTGAGACTTGAACCCTTGACCTGCTTCTTGGATTTTCTTGCACCATACCAACTGTGCTAAGCCTCTCTTGCGAAATAATCAAATTTCTGGCGAAGTAATCAAATTCCAAATGTGTGAGAGGCAATTCTGTATAAATTTCGCGTAACAAAAATAAATATGCGAGAAGCAAGAATTGATCCCGCGACATGCTACTTGCATTCATGCCTCCTGACCAACTGTGCAAGCTTCTTCTTTGCGAAATATCTCTGCGAAATTATCATCAACTCTCTTCTGTGTGAAATAATCATCAACTATTTTCTGTGCGAATCAAGTGTACGAACTCTCTCATGCGAAATAATCAAAAACAAATATGCGAGTGGCAAGAATTGATCCCATGACATTCTCCTTGCGAAGTATCACACTGAACCATCTGTGACAACTCTGCTGTGCGAAATAACTAAACAAATGTAAACCTTTATTCTCATCTTCACCCTTAATAACTTAAATATAAATATGCGAAAAAGGGACGCGTGAGGTGGGAATCGAACATGCGACAATGAGCTCATAAACTTCGCATATGACCAATTGTGCTGCCTCTTGTTTGCGAAATAATGAAACAATATTGCGAAATTATTCATTTTTTCGCTCTCTGTAAAAAAGAATAAAACTATGTTCGCAAGCGAATTCCAACTTGCGACCACGAACGCATATACTGCTCTCTGGACCAATTGTGCAAGGACCTCTCTGCGAAATTAACGCATAACTTTTTTCCTTATTCTTTTATTCTCCCATGCAGATGAGAAGAAAATGAAAAATATGTGTCTCTGCGAATTCGAACCCGTGACCTATTTGTTGTTCGCTCAGCCTTGAACCGTCTGTGTAAATTTCTGTTTGTCATAGAAATCACAACTTCTGACTCTTATCATTATCTTCGTCTTTCCTTTGTTTCTTCACAAAATGCCTTCATCTCCTGAACATGAAAATCTTCCACTGAAACTTCCATTTTTTCCTTAAATTTCACCATAACAACTAATTTTTTTCTCTCACTCTTTTCATGTCTTTGAATTGTTAATGATGTTTACTCCCTGAAAGTGTGATTTCTTTCATAAAATTTCCATTTTTGAACCTAAATTTTGTAGATCTAGAAAAATATGAACAGTAGATAATCTTCATGGAAATTTCTTGAACCAACAAGTTACAGGAAGGATAAATCCTTTACTCGATCCCTGTTTCTAGCGCCAAAAATGTATTTGCAGGAACGTAAAATGGGTCATTTGTCCAAATATTTTTAAATCACGGTTCAAATGGACGAGTAAAAAATAGTTTGGGTGAAATGGCCAAAAAAAAATAGCAAGGATGAAACTGGATACATCCTGTGTAAATTAAAAATAAGAAAAAATATTTGAAAATGGGAACGATGAAACTGGTTACATCATGCCTATTTTTACATTTTTGTCCATTTAAATAGTATCAAAATCTAAATGTCCATTTCACCCAGGAATTGTTGATTTTGGTCTTTTTAACCAATTTTGTGTTGCAGAAAATCCCACAACACACCCCTTGTATTATCATGACTATAATTTCTAGATCTAAACTTATTTGATATGAAAATAAAGATAAAGATAATGAAAATAAAAAATAAGACACAAGATTTACGTGGTTCGATCAATTTGATCTACATCCACGGGTTAGGTTTCACTATGATCATTGAATTACATATGAATTACATTGAGACTCCATTAATGAGTATTTGGAGCTCTCTCTCTCTCTCTAGTTTTTGGGGAAGAATAAGAAGATAATAATAATACAAGTTACTTTTCTCTCTCCTACCTTTCTCTTTATATAGGATGCTACCTAGTGGATGACAGCTCATATACAGTTAAGATTTCCCCTAATTTCGGATCTGATTTGCGATGATATCGCAAGCTTACAAATGTTAATTTCGCAGATCTTCTAATCTTCGCAAAGTTATTACATTTTTCTTATGTTTAAGCTAATATCACCTATTGTGTCGTTTCTCAAAGTGCTCTGCGACATTTTTGTAATGCGTTGTTAAGAATTTCGCGAGCGTATCGTTGTCGCGAAATTCTGATCCTACACCTGATACCTACGTTCCAAGCATACAACGGTACCTCAGATCCCGCAGCCCACCTACGGTATTACACTCGTGTCCTTGCCCATTGGGAAAGAGATGAGGTAGTACTTTGAAGGTACTTCCCTGCAAGCTTGACGGGATCAACACTAGCCTGGTATGAAAATTTACCAGCAAACTCAATTGATTCTTTTGAGAAATTGTCTACGGTGTTTTTGTAGACATACATGTACAACAAATCAACAAAGGCAAGGTTATATAGGCTATTTTCTTTAGCTATCGGACCCCGGGGAACATTGATGCAATACACAGACATATGGCAAAAGACGTGCCAAGCAATTGGAAAAGTCAATCCAGAAATTAGCATTAATTGTTATAAGTATGGACTTGATAGAACTTCAGCCATATTCGTGGAGCTTCATAACAGAGCCCTCGATTCCGAAGGAGAGCTCAGGATTGTCCAAAACCGCTACATCATACTCGAAGAAATCCATAAGGACAATCCCAGGTCACAAGCAAAGGCGGCAACAACTCCACTCTCTGGAACCAATTCCAGAGATACCTAAGCGACAAAACGAAGCCGGGGGAAAGACCAACTCTCGAGACAAATGATCCAAATACGGAGATGGCAAAAGAGGCAAAGGAACAGAAGAATTTGTAGATAAAATCTACACGAATCTGAATACAACGTTCTCTCACATTCTCAGCAAGGAAGGAGCAAAGCCAGGATTTCCTTACCCTAATTATAGGGGAGAGCAACCAGACAAAACAAATGAGGCCAAGGAGTATTGTGCATACCACCAGTACTACGGGCATACAACTGACGAATGCTACCATTTATGGAACGTGATTCAGAGGTTCATAGACGAAGGGAAATTCATAGAGTACGTACAGATACAGCCAGCTGAAACTGAGGAGGCCCCGAAGAAAAGGGTAGAATTACCTCAAGACGGCAAATACATCAACATGATCACCTTCTCCAGCGGAGGTCAAGAAGAAATGCTCGAAGACATCCTCGAGTTAGCTCGAAACAGAAAAAAGCTAGAAGCCCACGAGGTGTTCAAGCTAAGTGGACCACCTACTAGCACTTGGGAAGAATGGATGGCCACGTCATTAACATTCTCAACAAAAGACGTCAATCAGGAGGTCGAGATGCACAACGATCCACTAGTGATCACTCTTCCAATACACGGATGGAACGTTGTGAAGGTCCTCGTTGACGGGGGCAGCTCGTTAAATGTACTATTTTACGAACCTTACCTACGCATGGGTTTGACAGCGGAGCAGATGGATTCTTCCACTTGCACCATATACGGTTTCAATGGAGCAGTCTCTAGACCGAAAGGAGAAATTTTCTTGCAGGTGCGTGCAGGACCCTTAGTAACCAATACACGGTTCTGTGTGGTGGAAGCACCTTCGCCCTACAATGTAATCATGGGCAGGTTATGGGTCCATAGATTTCGAGGAACAGCTTCAACAAATCATCAATACCTACGATTTCCTACACCCATGGGTGAAATGGAAATCAAAGGTGACCAGCAAGACGCAAGGTTATGCAATCTAGAAGAGGTCAGAGTCAACGAAGAAAGAGCTGCTGCCCAGCAGCATGGAAGAAAAATACACAAATCAAATGCTAAAGAGGTGAAGGACGGAGCCTTCTCAGTTCTGGAGACAAACACTTCCGCCACTCCAAGGGCGGACGTCTCCGCCAAATGAAAATTACATAAAATCACTCCTCAACGGCATCAGAAACAAACCTGCTCACCAGTAGAACCAACAAAGAAAATCAACGTTGGAACGGAGACAGAACCAAAAATGCTCAACATTGGAACCTTACTTGAAGAGGAACAGGAGATGCAACTACAAAGGTTACTAAGGGAATACGCAGACGTCTTTGCATGGTCAATGGATTGACATGCCAGGAATTGAACCGAATTTGGTCTCACACCGCCTTCGGATCAAACCATAAACCCACCATTTAAACAACGCATCTGCAAGGTGGCAGATATCTATCATGAAGCGGTAGAAAAGGAGTTGCAAAAGCTACTTGCAGCAGGATTCATACGAGAAGTCAAATATCCCACGTGGATATCTAACATGGTAATTGTACCTAAGAAGAACGGAGGCGTGCGCATTTGCATCGACTTTAGCAATCTCAACAAAGCGTGCCCCAAAGACAGCTACCCGCTGCCAAACATTGACCAACTGGTCAACGCAACCGAAGGCCACTAGAGGATATCCTTCATGGATGGATACTCAGGCTACAACCAAATAGCACTTGTAGAAGAAGATCAGGAGAATACTGCGTTCTTTACCCAATGAGGTTTGTATTGTTATACAAGGATGCCTTTTGGACTAAAGAACGTGGGGGCAACATACCAACGATTAGTAGACAAAATATTTAAGCCATGGATAGGCAAGATACTGGAGGTCTACGTGGACGATATGCTCGTCAAGAGCAAAGAAGCAAAAAACCACCTGTCAGACCTAAGGGAAATATTCGAAGCCATGAGAAACTTCCACATGAAGGTGAACCCGGAGAAATGCACGTTCGGAGTAACCTCAGGAAAATTCTTGGGATACTTGGTAACTAAGCGAGGAATAGAAGTAGACCCCGAAAGGGTCAGAGCAATAATGGAGATGCCATCTCCACAAACTTTAAAAGGAGTACAAAAGCTAAATGGAATATTAACTTCCATGGGAAGATTCATAGCAAGGTCGTCGGATAAATGCAAAGCATTTTTTGATACACTAAGGAAAGGAAACATGTTCAGATGGACCGTAGAATGTGAACAATCATTTCACAAGATCAAATAGTACTTAGCATCAGTACCCATCCTACAGAAACCAGAGCCAGGTGAGATACTCACGTTATACTTAGCAGCAACAAGCTACATTGTGAGCGCAGTAATGGTACGAGACCAAGGGCAAGGAGAAAATCCCGTATACTACATCAGCAAGACACTCAGTTCAGCGGAGCGTAACTATATCAAGGTGGAGCAGCTCATATATGCCTTAGTAGTGGCAACACAGAAACTAAGGATATATTTCGATGCACACACCATCCGAGTCTTCACAAAAGATCAGATAAGTCAAATCCTCGACAGCACAGATAAAATTGGAAGGGTGGCAACAGGGAACGCCATGATCAAACAGTTTCACATAATCTTTGAGACAAGGAAAGCTGAGAAATCACAAATCTTAGCGGACCTACCCCTCAACGACGAAACAGAGATAGATGGCATCCCAGGAATGGAGGAAGACAAGCCGGAACCAGAAGACCTCTTGGAACCACAAAATTCACGAAGATGGGAGATATTCGTAGATGACTCCTCCAACGGAGAAGGCGCAGGCATAAGGATTGTAATAACAACCCCTACTGGAGACCGACTCATCTATGCATTCAGGTTAGAATTTGAACAATACACTAATAACATCACGGAGTATGAGGCGGTCATACACAGTCTACGCTTGGCACATGAGCTAGGCTTATCAGTTGGTCATTAGACAAATCGAGCTCAAATATCAAACTTTGGATCCAATACTGTCTTCGTACCTAAAGTTAACACAGGAGCATGCGTCAAAGATCAACAAAGTGATATTTAGACATATCTGTCGGAAAGACAACAGACACGCAGATGCCTTAGCATTCATATCATCAATGCTGAGGGACAGAAATACCACCTCCGTGCAAATTGGTAGGATATATGAACCTTCGACAGAAGGACCAATCTCAGGCGTTGAGGAAACCTTGGCCGTCCAAACTCGGGCCATGAGGGAAGCAGAAAAGGAGAAAGAAGATGAAGGGATATAAGAACCAGATAACAAATCCGACGAGTCCGACAAAGATCAATCCATGTCAGATGGAAGCAACGAAGACGAAGCGGAAGATGATTGGAGAATCCCAATTCACCAGTACCTTGACAAAGGTACCTTACCAGCAGATGTCAAAGAAGCTCGGAAACTTGAATCAAAGGCAGCAATGTACATCCTACGTGATGGAATACTGTATAGAAGGTCATTTTTTGGACCTCTGATGCGGTGCCTCTGACAAACCGAAGGTAGAAAGATACTGCATGATATACACAGCGGAGAAGCTAGCAAACATAGCGGAAGAAGGTCCCTGGAAATCAAAGCCAAGATGCAAGGATACTATTGTCTAAGCATGGAAGAAGATGCAAAGAATGTGGCTAGGCGCTGCGAAAGATGCCAACGCTTTTCCAGGAAGATTAAAGCACCAGCAACGGAACTCAACTCAATCATCAGCCCATGGTCGTTCGTTAAATGGGGGGTTGATATTGTTGGACCCTTGATAGAGGGAACATTGAAAATAAATACCTTATCGTGGCCACGAATTACTTCACCAAGTGGGTGGTAGCAAGGGGTTTGGCAAGAATTAGGGACACAAATGTCTTTAAATTCTTGTTTGAGCAAATCATCTGCAGGTTCGGAATACCAGTCGTTATAGTCTCTGACAATGGAAAGCAGTTGGAAGGAAATAACATAGACATGTTGTTCAACACTTTCAACATTCAGAAAAACAAGTCCACTACGATATACCCTAAGAGCAATGGACAAGCGAAGGCGACTAAAAAGACGATAGCGATGAACTTGAAAAAGAAGCTGGGAGCATACAAGAAAAGACGGTGCGAACAGCTACACAATTGAAAAAGCGGGGGTCTAACAACACCACCCAATATTTCGCTTAGCAATCTGTATGGACTAACTCCGAAATACTTTGCTAGAGAATCAACTAGACAGTCAGACTCAATCTAGATAAAAGTATCTCAAGGAGTTAATATCTCTCTCTTGATTTGATTTTTACTCAAGCTAAAATCAATAGCGAGTCTTTATCAAATACAAGGAATAACTTGGACTGTACCAAAGACCAATGTCCAAGGATCAATCAATATCAATCAACAACCAAAGGTTGGATTTCCAATTGATGATCACGAACGCACAACCTGTATTATTTCAATTATATAAATATAATGCGGAAAAGAAATAACACAAACACCAGAAGTTTTGTTAACGAGGAAACCGCAAATGCAGAAAAACCCCGGGACCTAGTCCAGATTGAATACACACTGTATTAAGCCGTTACAGACACTAGCCTACTCCAGGCTAACTTCAGACTGGACTATAGTTGAACCCCAAACAGTCTCCCACCGATCCAAGGTACAGTTGTACTCCTATGCCTCTGATCCCAGCAGGATACTGCGCACTTGATTCCCTTAGCTGATCTCACCCACAACCAAGAGTTGTTGCAACCCAAAATCGCAGACTTGATAATAAACAAATCTGTCTCACACGGAAAAGTCTATCAAAGGATAAATTTGTCTCCCACAGATAAACCCTAGGTTTTGTTCCGTCTTAAGATATGAAATCAAGGTGAACATGAACCAATTGATAATCCGGTCTTATATCCCAAAGAACAACCTAGATTAATCAATCACCTCTCTACAATCCTTCCTGACTACACAGGCGGTTTGTCGAGGAATCACAAACAGTGAGACGAAGATGTTTGTGACTTCTTTATTTTTCTTATCGGAGAACTCTCTTGATCTCAAGCCAATCAAAGACTGTACTCGTACGATAGAAGATGCAAGATCAGATCACACAACTACGATAAAAGTAGTATCAGTCTGGTTACACAATCCCAATGAAGTCTTTAAGTCGTTAACCTGGTTTTAGAAAAGAAAACCAAAGGTTAAAGGAGAATCGACTCTAGCGAGCGCACTAGTATCACACATATGTGCGGGGATTAGTTTTGCACAATGCTAGATGTCTCCTTTATATAGTCTTCAAATCAGGGTTTTGCCTTAGTTACAATGAAATCCATATTCACCGTTAGATGAAAACCTGATTTAGATTCAAGCTAATATTTCTCAACCGTTAGATCGAAAACTTAGCTTGTCACACACACTTGGGTAGACGTTTACTAGGTTTGTGAAAACCATGCCCAAATGTGTACGTGTATGTTGGTTCAACATAGTAACCCAAAAGGTTAACCATATGAGAATTTCATATTAACCTTGTTCTTGTTCACCATAACTAGTTCAATTGACTCAAATGAACTAGTTAGAGAGTTGTTCAATTGCTATGAGATCTTATGTAACTACACAAGACACATTTGAAACAAAGATGATTCGATTCGATTGAATCGGCTCATGAACTTTATAGCCACGGTTTGCATAAAGCATTCCTTAGTAATTTAAGTTTCATGTTCAGAGCACATCTTTAGATCATAACCTCTTAAGTTCACAAACAAGTTCGCGAACTTAAGACAACCGGTGGAGTTTTCCAAACTCAGCAGAAAATCTCGGCAAAGAGACTTTCGCCAGTTCGCGGACTTACACGCAAACGAGTTTTTGGAAAATCCCAGCAAAAATTCTCTGTACAAGAACTTATGTCAGTTCGCGGATTTGGTTCGCGGACTTGGAAAAGCCAATTCCTCCGGTTTCTCTCAATCAACAAAGTTTGAAAACTTCGGATTAAGGAATACATTGTTATGTAATCTAAACTCTCATTCCAATCATTGAGACACTCTCAGAGGACGTTATATAGCCGTTACTCACAGACCGTTTCATGTCAGAGCAATTCTCAAAGTAATTGAAACTTTTCATGACTTTCGTCACTAGGTGAAGATAAACTTAATCAAAGTGAAACGCTTTACGAACACATGATTTCGAGATATAGATATGCGAGATATACTCGGCTCGAAATATCAAATGTGTATGATCCAGTCTATATAGCATACGACTTTTGTCTCATAAGAAGTAGGAGATAGAAGAGATAGACTTTTGAGTGATAGATAAGTTCAAGTCTCCACATATCTTTTTGTTAATGAAGTTCCACGGTTCCTTGAGTAGATCTTCTTCGTTGTATGATGAATCGCCATGAAGTCCTTGAGATCAACTACACTTTTCTATCCTAGTCCGAGACTTAGCTATGTAGGCTAGAAATCAAGACTCATAGTTTTGATCACTAACATTGACAAACATGCTTGAGATAGCAACGCATGCGAGGTCGACCGAGCTATGCTCTAACAATATCTCCCTTTGTCAATTTTAGTGACAAAACTATTAATACATATGGAATATAAAAAAGATAAACTTTAGTGGCTCCTATTCCATAGTCTAATCTTCAACGTTCCCTGAAATATTCGTCCTTCCAAGTACTCCAATAATCCCAAAGGTTGTAAGTTTAGCACCACCGTTCTTGAAGATCCGTAGTTATAACAATGAGAGAAATCGAGATTCTCGATCATTATTATACGGTGTCATAGTATTATTATGTAACATCAAAGTCCAATTGTATCACGACTTTAACAATAACACTATGGTGATATGTATCACTCCCCCTTAGTCAATACTCCATCTCGATCATGGAAACCACTCCCCCTTACACAATGATCCAAAAACCATATGTATTTTTAGTGTGAACTACAATATTTCTCCCCCTTTTTGTCAATAAAATTGGCAAAGGTACAAGAATGGGATCATAATGAAATTTCCACAAGAGACATTTCATAGACTAAAAGAAAAATACATACCAACTTAATTTAAATGCAATCATAAAGCCGAAGCTAAATGCATTCATCAAGGAGTTTTAAGATACAAGATAATCCCTATAAAATTCCACAGCTGCACACCCTGTAAGATATTACCATTAAGCACAAGTTCAAAAGAACTCTCCCCCATTTGATGTCATTCCCGAAAGAACAACAAGAGCAACCTTAATTTCGAAAGAAAAAAAGGATTTTGAAGCACAAAAGAGATAACAAAATGACAATAATCCTACAGAAACTGAACTTGGAACGTACCTACTAGAGTTTCAGACTCAATTTCCCAAAAGATAAGAATAAGTATAGGGGCAAGAGTCTTCGAAATGATTTAATGAACCAAAAAAACACCAATAGACTGCCGCAAGTGTTGAAAATTTGCAGTGTCTACGGGTTTGGTGAGAATATCAGCCAATTGTTGTTCGGAAGGCACAAATTCCATACCAATGATACCATTTTCATAAAGATCACGAATAAAATGGTATCTTATGTCAATGTGCTTTGTTCTTGAGTGCTCAACAGGATTCTCAGTAATTCGAATCGCACTGGAGTTATCACAAAAGATCTTCATTATTCCAGTAGCAACTCCATAATCAACAAGCATTTGTTTCATCCATAGGAGTTGAGTACAACATGATCCGGCAGCAATGTATTCTGCTTCACATGTAGACAGGGACTTTGTTTCTTGCTATGCCATGTTACAAGATTGAGACCCATATAGTAGAAGCCCCCTGATGTACTTTTTCTGTCTTCTACACATCCTGCCCAATCAGCATCAGAATAAGCAGAAAGGTCAGTATTAGTATCAAAAGTGTACGGAAGACCATACCCAACAGTGTGATTTATATATCGTATGATTCTTTTTGCAGCTGCAAGATGAGATTCTCTTGGATCCGCCTGAAACCTGGCACAACAACCAACACTGAAGGAAATACTAGGTCTAGTAGCTGTAAGATACAAAAGGCTACCTATAATGGATCGATATAGTTTTTGATCCACTTTTGCTCCTTTCTCATCCCTGTGTAATTTACCAGTAGTAGGCATGAGAGTCAGCTTAGGAGACGACTTATCCAGACCGAATTTTGACACAAGATTTCGTGCGTACTTCTCCTGGGATAAGTAAATCCCCTCCTTATGTTGTTGAATCTGTAATCCTAAGAAGTATCTTAATTCACCAACATTGCTCATTTCAAATTCTTTAGCAAGAGAGACTTGAAAGTCTTTTGCGAATTTCTCAGAAGTTGATCCATAGATGATATCATCTACATAGATTTGAGCAATTACAACATCTTTCCCACTCCATTTGGTAAACAATGTTTTATCAGCTCCTTCTCTTGAAAATCCTTTTCTAATAAGAGAGTAGTAAGTTTCTCAAACCAGGCTCTTGGTGCTTGATTCAATCCGTATAATGCCTTCTTGAGCTTCAGTACATGATCTGGGAAATCAGGATTTTTGAATCCCTTAGGTTGAGCAACAAAGACTTCCTCTTTTAGAATTCCATTCAGGAACGCTGATTTTATGTCCATCTGAAACAATTTAACCTTGAGAAAGCAGGCATGGTCCAATAAAAGTCGAATGGACTCAAGACGTGCACAGAAGCAAAGGTTTCGTCAAAATCAATTCCTTCAATTTGTGAATATCCTTGAGCGACTAGTCTAGCTTTATTTCTGACAATTGTACCAAATTCATCAGACTTGTTCTTGAATATCCATTTGGTACCGACAATATTGACATTTGGAGGACAAGGTACACGTTCCCAGATATCTTGTCTTTCAAATTGATTTAACTTTTCATGCATCGCATTGACCCAAAAAGGATCTTTCAAAGCTTCATCAATATTCCTTGGTTCCACCTGCGAAAGATAACAACCAAAATTGCATATATTTTGAAGTTGACCTCTTGTTTTGGCTGTAGAATCCCTTCCCCCAATGATACTGTTGGGGTCATGATTCCTTTGAACCCATAGATGTCGTGGAGGGACACGTTCTTGTTCATCAGGAATGGATTGATCAGTGCTCTTCTCCTCGTCACTAGAAATGTTAGGATCGGTAACAGTTGGGATAACTTCAACTGATTCTGGAATTTCTTTGACTTTCTCAATTGTCTCTGTTGGAGGCAACTCAGCAGGAGAACTATCTTGACAAAAATTACTAATGTCGTCGATGATAACATTAGAAGATTCCATCATGAATTGTGTTCTGAGATTAAAAAATCGAAAACCACGACTATCAGACGCATAGCCAAGAAAGATACCTTCGTCACTTTTGGTGTCGAATTTCCCTCTTTGTTCTCGATCTTTCAGAATATAGCACTTACTTCCAAACACCCTGAGATAGTGTAGGTTGGGTTTCCTTCCATACCATAACTCATGGGGAGTGTTAAGGGTTTTAGACCGCAAATACACACGGTTGATCAAGTAGCATGCTGTAAAGACAGCTTCTCACCAAAATCTTAAAGGTAAGTGTTTGTTGTGGAGAATTACCCCTGCCATTTCCTGGATATTCCTATTCTTTCTTTCAGAAACTCCATTAGCTTGAGGAGTAATCGGTGGTGAGTATTGTTGAATGATCCCCAGTTTGTCACAGAATTCAAATACCTTGGTGTCTTTAAATTCAGTGCCACGATCGCTTCTAATTTTCTTTAGTTTGCGACCTTGTTCGTTCTGGATTCTTTTAACAATAATCTTGAATTCGCCAAGGGTGTCATTCTTATGGGATAGGAATGCAACCCAAGTAAATATGGTGTAATCATCTACCATAACTAAGCATACTTCTTACCGGCAACCGTGGGTTGTTGAATTGGTCCGAAGAGATCCATATGAATTAAATCAAGTGGAGCTTTAGTGAGGATATCTCGAGATGATTTGTGGTGAACTTTTGTTTGCTTACGCTTTTGACAGGCACCACATACACCTTCGATCTTTGCATTGATTTTGGGAATGCCTCTAACAAGTTCTTTTTTAATGATCTTAGTTAGAAGACGATAATTGATGTGACCAAAACTCTCATGCCAGAGATGTGTAGATTCCACTTTAGTCAAATTACAGCGGTTGCTAAACTGAGTATCAAGAAGATAACAATTGTTTTTACCACGATTTCCTTGGAAAATAACTTTCCCAGATTTGTCAACAATGTCACATCCATTCGCATTGAAGATAACTCGATGGCCCTTGTCGCAAATTTGACTAATAGAAAGAAGATTAGTAGTCATACCTTTAACGTATACCACATCATGGATAGCTTGATCGTTCCCTTTTTGCTGATGTAGCAACAACTTCCATCTCCGAACGTTACAGGTCCTCCTTCATAGTCAACAGACGAAACAAACCACGTAAGGTCTCCTGTCATGTGCCGACTACATCCACTATCAAGAAACCATTGAAAGGGAGATGTAGATCTTAAAGCAAAGACACCCATACTACTAGTACTTCTCGATTTAGAGTTTCCTGGTAGTGTTGTATGATCTTTTAGAGAATCATATAGTTGTTTAGCTTTCTTACAAAGATTACTTGCAACGTTAAGACTCTTTTGAAAAGACATACATGCTTGTTGTATATGATCGGATGGATCACAACATAAGCCTATGCTTTGAAGATTGTCTGACTGGTTCCTTGTCATATCAGTTTTCTCAACATCCTGTCGTTGATTACTATCTGAATTATGACATTTTTTGAGAGAGGAACAACTGAGATTTTTCAAATTCTCAAAGGGAGTATTTCCAGATATCAAATCCTTAAGAACTGCAATTTCTGCAACAAGACCACGGTTGATCCGGATTTGTTCATCCAACCCTTTTTGAAGAGACATGACCTTTTCTTGCGGTTGTTTTTTACACCTGGTGAAGCGTCAATTGAGACTTTATGGTCCATATAGTCATATCGCCACAAACACAGACTTTTGAGGTCTTTAACGTGTTTGCCTGCTCAGATACCAATTGAAAAAGAGGGGGTCTAACAACACCACCCAATATTTCGCTTAGCAATCTGTATGGACTAACTCCGAAATACTTTGCTAGAGAATCAACTAGACAGTCAGACTCAATCTAGATAAAAGTATCTCAAGGAGTTAATATCTCTCTCTTGATTTGATTTTTACTCAAGCTAAAATCAATAGCGAGTATTTATCAAATACAAAGAATAACTTGGACGGTACCAAAGGCCAATGTCCAAGGATCAATCAATATCAATCAACAACCAAAGGTTAGATTTCTAATTGATGATCACGAACGCACAACCTGTATTATTTTAATTATATAAAATATAATGCGGAAAAAAAATAACACATACACCAGAATTTTTGTTAATGAGGAAACCGCAAATGCAGAAAAACCCCGGGACCTAGTCCATATTGAATACACAATTTATTAAGCCGCTACAGACACTAGCCTACTCCAAGCTAACTTCGAACTGGACTATAGTTGAACCCAAATCAGTCTCCCACTGATCAAAGGTACAGTTGTACTCCTACGCCTCTGATCCCAGCAGGATACTGCGCACTTGATTCCCTTAGCTGATCTCACCCACAACCAAGAGTTGTTGCAACCCAAAATCGTAGACTTGATAATAAAAAAATCTGTCTCACACAGAAAAGTCTATCGAAGGATAAATATGTCTCCCACAGATAAACCCTAGGTTTTGTTCCGTCTTAAGATATGAAATCAAGGTGAACATGAACCAATTGATAATCCGGTCTTGTATTCCCGAAAAACAGCCTTGATTAATCAATCACCTCTCTACAATCCTTCATGACTACACGGGCGGTTTGTCGAGGAATCACAAACAGTGAGACGAAGATGTTTGTGACTTCTTTATCTTGCCAATGAAAGATTGTACTCGTACGATAGAAGATGTAAGATCAGATCACACAACTACGATAAAAGTAGTATCGGTCTGGCTTCACAATCCCGATGAAGTCTTTAAGTCGTTAACCTGGTTTTAGAGAAGAAAACCAAAGGTTAATGGAGAATCGACTCTAGCGAGCGTACTAGTATCACACAAACGTGTGGGGATTATTTTTGCACAATGCTAGATATCTCCTTTATATAGCCTTCAAATCATGGTTTTGCCTTAGTTACAAAGCAATCCATATTCATCGTTAGATGAAAACCTGATTTAGATTCAAGCTAATATTTCTCAACCGTTAGATCGAAAACTTAGCTTGTCACACACACTTGGGTAGACGTTTACTAGGTTTGTGAAAACCATGCCCAAATGTGTACGTGTATGTTGGTTCAACATAGTAACCCAAAAGGTTAACCATATGAGCATTTCATATTAACCTTGTTCTTCTTCACCATAACTAGTTCAATTGACTCAAATGAACTAGTTAGAGAGTTGTTCAATTGCTATGAGATCTTATGTAATTACACAAGACACAATTGAAACAAAGATGATTCGATTCGATTGAATCGTCTCATGAACTTTATAGCCACGATTTGCATAAAACATTCCTTAGTAATTTAAGTTTCATGTTCAGAGCACATCTTTAGATCATAACCTCTTAAGTTCACAAACAAGTTCGCGAACTTAAGACAAAGGGTGGAGTTTTCCAAACTCAACAGAAAATCTCGACAAAGAGACTTTCGCCAGTTCGTGGACTAGGTTCGCGGACTTACACGCGGACGAGTTTTTGGAAAACCCCACCAAAAATTCTCGGTACAAGAACTTCCGTCAGTTCGCGGACTGGGTTCGCGGACTTGGCAAAGCCAATTCCTCCGGTTTCTCTCAATCAACAAAGTTCGAAAACTTTGGATTAAGGAATACATGGTTATGTAATTTAAACTCTTATTCCAATCTTGGAGACATTCTCAGATGACGTTATATAGCCGTTATTCACAGACCATTTCGCGTCAGAGCAATTCTCAAAGTAATTGGAACTTTTCATGACTTTCAACACTAGGTGAAGATAAACTTGAGCAAAGCGAAACGCTTTACCAACACATGATTTCGAGATATAGATAGGCGAGATATACTCGGCTCGAAATATCAAATGTGTATGATCCAGTCTATATAGCATACGACTTTTGTATAAGAAGTAGGAGATATAAGAGATAGACTTTTGAGTGATAGATAAGTTCAAGTCTCCATATACCTTTTTCTTAATGAAGTTCCACGGTTCCTTGAGTAGATCTTCGCCGTTGTATGATGAATCGCCATGAAGTCCTTGAGCTCAACTACACTTTTCTATCCTAGTCCGAGACTTAGCTATGTAGGATAGAAATCAAGACTCATAGTTTTGATCACTAACATTGACAAACATGCTTGAGATAACAACACATGCGAGGTCGACCGAGCTATGCTCTAACAACAATTTCCTATGGGCCTACCGAACTACAAGAAGGGCGGCTACGGGAGAAACCCAGTTTTTGCTAACCTACGGAGCCGAAGCGGTCATCCCAATGGCGATAATACTCCCAACAACAAAAACGGAGGCATGGGAAAAGAACCTGACAACGAACCTAATGCTAGAAAAGCTCGATGATCTTGAAGAAAGACGAGAAGTGGATTCGCAAAGGATGGTAAACTATCAACGAAGAATAGCTCGCGAATATAACAAACGGGTTATCCCAAGAAACTTTGTGGTCGAAGAATACGTTCTATGACAGATACCACCATATCAAAGGAAGAAGGAGTGGGGAAAACTAGCTCCGACATGGGACGGGCCCTACATTATACATGACATTGCCGGGAAAGGATCATACTACCTAAGGAACCTCAAAGGTGAAGTATTACAACACCCTTGGAACGCAATGTACCTAAAGAAGTACTACCCGTAAGTGAATGGTTATTACTCAGGAGAAGAAGGGAAGGGGCAATGGCTGGCCATGTTCTATCCCTGGTCGAATGTATTATAAACCTTATTAATCAATGAAAGAAACTTTTTTCTAAGAAAAAGTCTATTTTTATTAAATACAAACTGGGTTAGAATAGACAACGTCCGTCAGAACTAACGATGAGACAAGGCAAGGCACAACTGCGCATGTGTCAATACTCGTATCCTCGGAGTGATAGCTCCGTGTATGAGGCAGTAATAAAAATTAAGATATCCCCTATAGAGATACCTTGTCGAAGTAAAGCAGCCTTCGCGCTGAACGCGTAGGGTCACAAGAAAATTATTTCCCACGTAGGAGCCCTCGCCACCACGGTACCTTCTGGCCAAAGGATACTTGGGTAGGATGATGAATGTTCCACCAAAGGTTAAAAATACCTTAGCCCCTTGTGATAACTCGAATATGCAAACAAATAGACACAGCACGTCTACATATATATATTCATGCAATACTAAAGGTTCCATAATAATGTTACCAAAATACGACTAACACGTCTTAAAAGTTGCAGATGACAAAGGTTCAAACCATGACAAAGTATTGTTTCAAGGAAAGGAGACAACGAAGGCCCCTCAGCTGGGGGCATAACACAACAAAGAGTTCAGTTAAGAGAAACGGGACACATCAAGGATAAAGAAGACGAGGAAAAATAATTCCTTCGGCTTGGAGCTCGGCCTCTGCAAAGGAATTGTTAATATAATCAATGGTCGAACACTCGAATTGCACCTTCATCTGAGAAGCTTGAGCTTCCAGATCCGAAGCCGACTTCTGACGAAGCTCCATCATCTGAGCGTTGAGTTGATCGTTAGCTTGCTGAAGAGCCTCAGCCTTAAACTTAGCAGCAACATCAAATTGGTGAGATATGTCCAACAAATATATTTGACCCTCGAGACGGGTAATCTTGGCATTTTCATCCACTAGATGCTCTTGAAGACCTTCAAAAACGAAGGGTATCAACAATAAGAAAAAAGTAGTTAAAGACACAAGGAATACTGCGGAAAAATAAGGGTCCTAAGCTACCTCCTGCATGGTTAAGGGATTCCTCTAAACTATGTTGAGCCTCATCAATATCCACCTCAGCGGCATCGAGATCTTCCACGAGGGTATCCCGTTCCGTCCGGAGATCATCAACATCAATCAGGAGCAAAGCATTCTCAGAGGATAAAACTTGGTAAACATTCTCTAACTCTTCCAACATTTTTACTAAAGATGCATGAGACATGAAAGAAGATACAGAGCCAGCCTCGATAAGTTTGTTCTTAAGAGAACAAACCTCAGAATATAGAACATTTCGTTCTGCGGTAACATTAGCTAAAGAAGCGCAGGCATCTTCGAAATCTGCGTAATACTTCTTGCGGATAACTTCTTGGGCTGAGAGGCATCTCTCAACTAAGGAAATATCCTCCTTTTGCTTTATAATGAGACTCTCTTTCCACTTAAGGGTTTCATCACACGCTTTGCGAAGCAAAGCCATCTGCTTCACCAGATCTGCATTATGGGCAGACTCTAGGGAAAGTTGGGCCTCGTTGTGAACTCTCACGTTCATCAACCTATCTGATTTCTTCTGATAATACCAAATATCAGAGGATAACTTGGCTACTTGCTCCCGAAGCCCCTAAGTTCATCAGAACCACCAACCGGCAGAGATAGGCCGTCTAAGGACTATACAACTAAGTAACAATACAGACAAAGCTAAAGAAAGAAGTAAACGAACCTGTGGATTTAGAAGACTCAGCATCTAAGGCAGAATCGGCAGCTTGCGCCCATCCTCAGAGACTTGGGCAGCATTATTAACTCTCTCAAGAGCCAACAGAAAATCCTCCAAGGATATCTGAGTCTTCCTCAGATCTTCCTCCAACGAAGATATCTTAGCATAAGAAGTAGCATTACTCGATGAAGGTTTCCATGGGCTAACAGGAAGATGTTCCTGACAAGTATGCTCGGGCAAAACACCAAAGCAAGTACACTTAGTCCTACATAACTTGGACAAAGCGTATTTTATGCCGAAGGGTACATATTAATTCCAAACACGCAGGCTATTCGAGAATCGAATCCGCACAAATACGATGTCAACAAGCGAATAAAGGGTGGCCCAATCTTGGCCATAGAGATCATAAAGAAACAAATAATGGAGGAGGAGGCCTTTGGTTAGTAGATATCTAGGTGCGGGAAGATATACGTTGTCAACAAGCCAGAGTTAAATTACAAAGCTGGCCAACCTCAGCAAAGGGGCAAGGTCTACCAAGGATACCTCGCTGAAAGAAGACTGCTTAAGACAAGTAGAAGACCAACCACGAAGGAGAAAGCATCATATAAGCAAAGATACTTTTTCCCATTTGAAAGTAATGCGAATCAACTTTCCAAGGGAAAAAGGGGGGAAGCATACATCAACCACAGTCAAAAGCATTAAAGGAACCCATAAAGGAGCATACATTGTTCTAAAACATGAAAAGGAAATATTTCAACTAAGAAGAAGAAGATCCTAAGCCTGCAACGTCTCCTAAACCATGCCCCGAATTGAAAAGCTTCTTCTCAGCAATGGAGGTCACCACCGAAGCATTGCATAAAGACTGAAGAATACGCCAGAAATCACCATCATACTGCATCGCCACGGAAGCGAATACCCCAACCATACGATCTCCAGAAGATGTTGGCTCAAACACACCAGGTGAAACCCTTCTCTTCTTTGCCCTAACGGCTACTAAATTACTAGCAAAGCCAGGAACATTCTTAACAGCAGAACCTGGGGCAGTTCCAGCAGAGAAACCAGAGGTAGGCTACAAAAGGTTGTCAGAATCACTATATCAAACAAAGGTCACGAAACAAAAGACAAAATAAAGAACCTTCGAATGAAGCGGAGATCACCTTGTGAGAAGCAGCAGAGTTGGAGACCCAAGGCTGGTATTCATCACGACTCATGGGCAGGAAAAATGTCGTATGAGAAACGCAGGGGTCCGCGGAATCAAAGCCAACCCAAGGACCAGTCATAAGAAAGGGAGTATACGCCCAACATTTACCGCGATCAAGAAAAGAAGACTTGGTGATCTCATCTATGGACAGATGAGCGAAGCCATCCTTATCACGCAATTGAAGCCTCTGAAGCACATAGAGAGGAGGAGGAGGTGGAAGGTCCTCAACATCAACTTCTTCTACCGCAGGGTTCGCAACATCCTCAGGGACCACAACCATCTTAGTACCAGAAGGTATCTCAGTGTCCTTGGGGGCGGAGATGGCGTAGCATCAGGATGATCCATCCGCGGAGGTGGATCAGTTGACGAAGAGGTTCTCGAACCCTGACGCGTAGGCTTCTTCGGGAGTCCCATAATTCCTAACACCAACAGGAAGAACATCCCATCAACAATAGCGGACGAAAAACACAGTCAACTCCAAAAGCAAATTAAGGGAAACCAGCATACTTGGGGCATGAGTTTTACTAAACCAACCAAAGTAGAAGGTTTAAACTCATCATAAGGCAAAACCAAAGATCATTCACCACCATAATCAAAGTTACAGACGAAGAACAATCATGGCGGAACCATCATCAAAATGCGAAATGGGATAAAACCCAAGTTCTTATGCAACACGAACAAGTGAAAAAGAGCGAGAATTCTCACATTCAAGTATGACAACGACATCAAATAATCAAAGAAGGAAACACAGGATCGAGCATGGAGAAATATCAAAGCAACAACAACGAGTAAGAACCACTTACTTGTACAATCAAGTGTTGAATCGGAACCTTGAGGAATCAAAAGGGAGACGGAGCAGTTAGCAGCAGGAGAAAAATCTTTATGAGAGAGATGGAGAGCGACAATTCGAAGAAGAAGAAAAGGAGTTAATGAAAATTCCTTCTCTTTATTCCATTCTTATAGGTGGTTGGAGAATCCAAAAATTTGGATATCCCGAAATTCAAGGGGAAGTTATTGCATGAAAGGACATGTAGGGACCGCCCAACCGGTACGTGCAAAAATGGCGGCGTAACGTAAGTTTTCTTCCAATCCTACCAAACGGTAGAATATGAAAGAAAAGGGGCAAACTGTGAATACAAATATTCTACGGAGCACGTGTCACGATCTTAGTGGCCGCATACAAGATAACTGCGTAGCCCTCGCTATGCAGAGAAGCCTGAGTAGCAGAGGATACCTTCGCAGATCTACTTTATCTCATCTCAAGAAGGGATACCTCGACGGCCATGATGGAAAAAGTAAAGCCTAGTCTAGGAAGGAGCAGCTGGCGAAGGGACAGAGTTAGATGACGCATCTAATCAGTATTAAATGCAAAAATCTCTTATCTACACGCATAATCAAAGAACGTGGAGAGAAATGATGTGGCGGTACCTGATTGACGGAGGCTGGCGGTGAATGAAGGTACAACCTGTACTAAGGTTGGGAAGTTCCCGAAGGAACGTGGGTCAGCTGAGGTGGCAGAGTGCGACTGGAGAAAGCACTCTGTGAACGAAGGTACCATTGGTACGAAAGGTATATCAGCAATCGATGGACCCAGAGGCAGCAAAGATATACCTGGAGCAGAAGGGGTTATAAATACCAAGCCTTACCAACAAACTAAGGGCATTCAATACCGAGGAGAGAAGATCTAGTCTTAAGCTTATACCTCTTTAATGTTTAGAACTTAAGTATTTACTTCAACTTGAGTTCTCTCTATTACTTTGGGAAGCATTTAAGATCTTTGTAACCACCATAACTTAATACAAAACAGTCACTCATTACCCCATGGATGTAGACAAAAGTCGAACCACGTAATCTCTTGTGTCTCATGATAACTTAGAAGCTTTTACATTATATTTGTTTTCTTCGTTATTACTGTGATCTTAGATATCATTTCTTACTTAGCATTATCGGTTCAACAGAGGTATCGATACTACTTAGTATCTGATTCTCTGAATTGTATATATTACGTAAAATACAGAGAAAATAGTTGGGTCTGGCTTCACAATCCCAATGAAGTCTTTAAGTCGTTAACCTACAGGGTTTCGTGAAAAACCTAAGGTTAAAGGAGAATCGACTCTAGCTTACACAACTAGTATCACATAACAGGTGTGGGGATTAGTTTTCCCAGTTGCTAGATTCCTCCTTTATATAGTCTCCAAATCAGGGTTTGCAATCTAAGTTACCTTGGTAACAGAGCATTCAATATTCACCGTTAGATGAAAACATGATTAGATTCAAGATAATATATTTCAACTGTTATGTTAGATCATAGCTCGGTTGAACCCACCAAGCATTTGTATGTCAAGTTTGGTTGTCATATTTTAGTGAATCAAAACTCAATTTAAGAGTCGCTTGATTATGTACTAGAGACAACTTCGTATAGGTTAGTCTATAAATATTAGGATAATGAGACATACAATTATTACTCGATGACTTGAAGAATGTGAAGAAGTAACAAGATACATCGACGACATCATCCTTCCTCTTGAGGTTAGTAATATTTTGACTTGAACGGTTTTATTCCCAACGTATCTTTCAAGTCGTGATATATTGAAAACATAACTGCGAAGCTGTGAATGATTATACTCTAGTAGACATAGTGTTAAGAAATTAGAATACGAAGTATAACGCTTATCTTTTGAATTTCGTATATAGGACATCGACATAATCGTATGAATGCTATTGTGATTATGTGTATGGGCATGGGTGAAGATTTCGTCCTAGGAAACAATGTTTACATTCGTTTAAAGGAAGTACATTCATGAACTTTTTTTATGAATCGAAAAGGAAATCGCTAGGCTTATTGGTATTGTTATTCATTGCATATATTTGGATTACCAATATGTGTGAGTTAGTAGAACCGATCATAACTTGTTATGCATCTTGGTAAAACTAGTCACAATGCCTGACTTATGTATTGGTATGAATTTTATTAGTGTAACCAATCATAAGTAATCACCTGAGATGGTATGATCGATAGTTGTAATTGGTGGGACCGATCCTAGTAATTGGTGTAACCGATCCTAGTAATTGGTGTGACCGATCACAAAAGAGTTGTAATCGATCTTTCTAATTGGTGTAACCGGTCCTGGTAATTGGTGTAACTGATCCTGGTAACTGGTGTGATCGATCACAAGTAATACCATGAGAATATGGTAACCGGTCCTGGTAATTGATGTAACCGATCCTGGTGTAACCGGTCCCAGTAACCATATAAAGGTAGAACCGATCCTTGTGTTTGGTAGAACCGTAAACCCATGATTAGTGTGTTGATTTGATCAATCACATAGTTCTTGGAAATCAGATGAACCTTTTCTAAACTTGTTTGGAAGTGTGGTATAATCGGTTCCAACATTATAAATATGAAAAAGGATTTACAAAGAAATAATATGTCTACATACTTTGAACATGTTCAGTAACTCTTATCTTTTATTGTTCAAAGATATTCCTTCATAACTCAAGGAGATATCCCGGACCGAAATAAGTTGAGAATATTTTAATTAAGGTTATTAATTTTATATAATTAAAATGCATATCTCTGGAAAATAAAAATTGGTAATGTGCATTTACTAATTGGAGATTTTCTAGTAGGATTTCGGTTATTTTTGAACAGAGCATTTCTAGGAATTATGAAAACCGATTTGGAAATATATTTCATATCTTGAGAATATTCGATTTTGGAAATTCCTTGGTGTCCAAACTTCCTTGGTCTATAAATACCCAAGTTTGCATTTCGAACAAACTATCCTAAGAGCCATCAAAATTACCTTGTTGTATTGTTACTGGTGGAGCCGTCTATTCGGGGAGGAAAGTACCCTAATTAGGCGAAATCTCTTACGACCGCTCGTTTTAAGAGAATCTCTACAAGTACCATTGGTGGGAAACTAGAAAATTGCAGTATTATTAGTTTTCGATTTGATTTGATTGACTAACGGTTGTTGAACTTTGATTGCACCTAGTTTGTTTATTCTTGAGAATCTTCTCTTCTGATATAAGATTCACTCAAACTAGATCGAAGTGTCGATGGGATCGTTAGAACTGTTTGTAGATCTAAATACATCTTGTGATAATCCATTGTTAACAGACTCCATTCTATGCTTGATCACAAGAGATTCAAGTTGTGGTGTGTAGGTGTTTATTGAAGATTTAAGAAGATTTGAAGACGAAGAAGATTTCCTATTTGGAATCATAATCTTTGGTGTGCACAAAACTTGATCGGCTGGGATCCAACTATAACCGGTTTATCTTTGATAGATTTGATTGATTAGTTGCGTAGATCGGCATCAGTATTTAGTATCTTGATATACCCTATTATTGATTGAATAATCTATACTCGACTACTTTGGCAGTTGATTGTTATATAGATCTAAACCCGACAAAGGAGTTTATTGGATTAAACAGAAGAGCCTTTTGTCAAACTCATATCACGTTGTTTGAAAAGAGTTGTTACCGAACAGATTTGTTGTTCCTTTACTGTTTGGAATATGAACCAGAGGAGTTGTTCCAGTGCGTGCACTTATTGAATGTCGGAAGCGCAGGGATACTGAAGAAACTAGGTAAACTATATGTTTAGTTTATTGGTCTCAACTATACGAAGTTGGTGTGATTTTGTATAGCGGCTTAATTCTGAGAGTATTCAATTCTGGACTAGGTCCAGGGATTTTCTGCATTTGCGGTTTCCTCGTTAACAAAATCTTGCTGTGTCACTTACTTTTGTTTTCCGCAATTATAATTGTTGTTATTATAATTTAAAGTAAATTACACAAACGTTAACTCGGTATTACTTGATAGTGAGCCTATAGAGTTTGGTTAAGTCCGAACCTATTATCAAGTAATCACACTTTGATTGTTGTATTGTTTTGATCTCGTATCCATAGACGATCACACAAAGTGTGAATACCGATTCGTTGTATTGTCTCGACTCAGTCCATAGACAATCACTTTCGGTAAGAGGACTTATAGGTGGAAAAGTTTAAGATTGTGGTATATTTGGGTATCCTCATCTTTTCAATTGGTATCAGAGCAGGCAAACACTAAAAGATCTAACAATATGTGTTTGGTGCGATCCAACCTATAAGAATCGAATCTATGTCTGATTCAGTTAACATTTTGCAAGAGTATGAATACTCAAAAGTTAAAGATGTTACCACTTCGTTGACTCATGATCCAGGAGTTACGGGAATTAAGAGTACATCTGAGTCTTTCTTTGATGGAAAAGAAGATGCTAATAAAGAGTTGGTAAAACTCCTAAAGCCTATAAAATATTTGTCTACTAGAATGCTAATGTTAAAGACAAAGTCAAATCTTCTTAAGAATGAGATCAGAGATAAAGACATTCAACTAATTATTCTAGCCAAAGAGAATATGGATCTCACTGTCAAATTAGAAGTCATTGGTAAATATATTACTCAAGATCAAGAGACTCATCCCGTGACTCTGACTGATGATATTGTTGTAATTTCTTCTGATAATAAAGAAACTAAAAGTCTTTGTTCGAATTTTACAGACTGTGCTAAATTAGTCACATCTGAAACAAATCATGATGATGGTAGTTTGCCTAACTACATTAAGTCAGAAGAGGATGAGAAACCATCTTCTATTTCTACTGATGATCAAAAGAAATCTTGTCCAAAGGAAAATTTGAACCGATTCCGTGAGCATGATATTAAGGAATACAACTTTCAGTCACTTGACAGGAAACTTATACTTCTTCAAAATACGGTGGTAAAAATATTAAAGAAGTTTCTTGTCTTAAAAAACTGAAAGATCATTCCTCAGTAGAAAGACTGAATATATCTCAATCCAACGAAGTCAACTCAAAACAATTAGTAGTAAAAGTTGATAATCGCTTCTGGAAAAAGGTTCCCCTACTCATGTCGAAACAGTCCTTGTTTACATGAAGAACGATTCCAAGAGAAAGGGAAAGAGAGAATCTCTGACAAAGGAATCAATCAGGAATTTCCAATAATTGTTTAAAGTAATCATATTGATGTGCACAATGAGGAAATCCTTAGAATGAGAAAATCTTATGAAAATCTCATTGATTTAAGTGAGATCTATCTATCTATGAAAATTCTCACATCAGTATTGTTTTTCTACATGATCATATCTTGGGATCAAGGAAGGATCATCTTCTTGGGAGAAAACACTTTGGGCAGAAATTTCCAAAGAGAAACATGAACTATGTTTCAAGTACTCGTAAGCTAGAAAAATCTTACTCCGATGCAACCTAGTTGTATGGAGACTGTGCACTCTCATCCTCGTTCATGCTCATACTTTTGAGATGAGAAGCACATAAAAAAATTAAGATCACATTTTTATGTATAGTCTGTATCAAAAAATGTGTAACAATCACTAGATAACTGCGAATCCATTTTTGTCTAAAAATATTCATTTTTATCATGATCTTCCAAAATTAGGTTTGATTGGAAATTTCGAATTTTAATAAACCTTCCAGCATGAGAAGTTCGGACAAAGGAAACAAAATATATTATGTATATATTTTCGGAATTTCCCTAGTATTTTTGGTCCGAGAATTATCTCTTCTTAAGAGATACAATCTCTTGCATGTATTTAAGAAACTCTGATCAATCCTAATTTAAATACCTAGCATGCCTCCAATAACTCGCAGTATTACAAAGGTCAATAAGGAGGAAGCTCAAAAGGTTAAGGATTGTCAAGGAATCAATACAGAAAGGAAGAAGAAAATCATATCAAAAATCATGTCTGATTATGATTCTAATAGTTCTAACAACCTTCAAGATGTCATATCAAAAATGATAATCATGTCTGATTATCATATCAAAAATCATGTCAAGGATCTTAAGATGAGTCATGTATGTTGGCTTACAACCTTCAAGATCCAACAAAGACCAAGTGGATACGTTCTGATAGTATGATTAACTATATCCAAGGCTTTGAAGAACTAAGAACTAACCTCATAATGACGATCCATCATCAAGATTGGATCCAGGATAGATTTGAAGAAACAAAACCTGATCTTGCTAGTATGAAGGTTCAAGTTGAAAAACTTGAGAAACAGGAAGTGGTTGCAGACAAGTCCCTGGAGACATGCTTCAAGAGTTTGAACACTGAACAAACTTCAGTGAACAATAAGAGCACTACTATAGATTAAGTTATATGATGTAATACTTAATCCAAATAAAATAAACATCAGTTTTTGATTTCTTTCAATTATTATGTAAGGTCTATTACTAAATAAAACTATCTATTAGTTATGAATAAAATTATTATTTTATAATTTTTCTTGTGACAGTTTTTCGATTACATAGCCTGTGCTTGAATGCTTTATATTATTGCTACGTGTTATGGGATGTTTGATTTCGGTTTTCTTAACCTTAATATTCGATGTCATATGATGTGTGAACCCTTATGGTTTGTGTGGCTTTTTGATTTAGCGGGATTAAGTTCTAGCTATGTTGGTAGGATTTATCAAAGCATCATAAGGTGTTCCGATTGAAACTCATATGTGAAAAAGTCACAATATGTTGAACACCACACTGTATTAAGCCGCTACAGACACTAACCTACTACAAAGCTAACTTCGGACTGGACTGTACTTGAACCCTAATCAATATCACACTGATTCAAGGTACAGTTGCGTTCCTTACGTCTCTGATTCCAACAGGATACTACGCACTTGAATCCCTTAGATGTTCTCACCCACAACTAAGAGTTGCCACTACCCAAAGTCGGAGATTTGATAAACAAATCTGTCTCACACAGAAAAGTCTATAGGAATATATAAATCTGTCTCCCATAGAAATTCCTACGAGTTTTTGTTCCGTCTTTTGATAAATCAAGATGAACATGAACAAATTGATATACCGGACTTATATTCCCGAAGAATAGCCTAGAAATATCAATCACCTCACAATAATCTTAATCGATTAACGAAACAAGATATTGTGGAATCACAAACGATGAGACGAATATGTTTGAGACTAATTTTCTATCTTGCCTATCGGAGATATAAATCTCAAGCCAATCTTACGATTGTACTCAATCACGATAGAAACAACAAGATCAGATCAGGCAACTACAGAGAAAATAGTTGGGTCTGGCTTCACAATCCCAATGAAGTCTTAAAGTCGTTAACCTACAAGGTTTCATTAAAAACCTAAGGTTAAAGGAGAATCGAATCTAGATTACACAACTAGTATCACACAGGAGGTTTGGGGATTAGTTTTCCCAGTTGCTAGAGTTCTCCTTTATACAGTCTCCAAATCAGGGTTTGCAATCTAAGTTACCTTTGTTAGAGCATAGCTCGGTTGATCCCACCAAGCGTTGGTATGTCAAGTTTGGTTGTCATATTTCAGTGAACCAAAACTCATTTAAAGAGTCGCTTGAATATATGCTAGAGTCAACTTCGTATAAGTTAGCTAGAAAGTTACTAGGATATGAGACTTACAAGTATTACGTGAAGACTTGAAGAATGTGAAGAAGTAAAGAGCTACATCGACGACATCATCCTTCCTCTTTGGGTTAGTAATATTTGACTTGAACTGTTTCATTCCTAACATATCTTTCAAGTCGTGCATACTGAAAAAAATAACTGCAAAGCTGTGAATATTATACTCTAGTTAGACATAGTATTAAGAATTACAATACGGAGTATAACGTCTATCTTTTGAACTTCGTATATAAGACATCAACATAATCGTATGAATGCTATTGTGATTATGTATGGGTATGGGTGAAGATTTCATCCTAGGAAACAAGGTTTTACATTCGTTTAAAGGAAGTAAATTCATAAACTTATTTTGTGAATCGAAAGGGAAATCGCTAGGCTTATTGGTATTGTTATTCATTGCAAATCTTTTGAATTACCAATATGTGTGATTGAGTATAATCGGTCATAACTTGTTTATGTATCTTGGTAAAGCTAATCACAATGCCTGACTTTTGTATTTGTATGACTTTTATTAGTGAAACCGATCTTAAGTAATCACCTGAGATGGTAAGATTGATATCTTGAAATTGGTGTAACTAAATACTAGTCATTGGATAACCGATCCTAGTAAGAGGTGTGACCGATCACAAGAGAGTGTAATCGATCATTGTAATAGGTTTAACAAGTTTTAGTAAGTTGGTGTAACCGATTCTATAACTTGGTCAACCGATCACAAGTTTTACCATAAGAATTGGTAACCGATCCTAGTACTTAGTGAGCCATTTTATGGTAACTAGTGTAACCGATCCTAGTACCCACTTGGAGGTAGAACTGAAACTTTGTGTTGAGGTAAAACCGTGAAACCTATTAATGGTGATTTGATAGGATAATCAATCGCATAGTTCTTGGAAGTCAGATGAACCAATTCTAAACTTGTTTGGAAGTGTGAAAATCGGTTCCAAGATTGTAAATATGAAAAAGGATTTACAAACTAAAGATGTCGACATACTTTGAACATGTGCAGTAATTCTTATCTTTTATAGTTCAAAGATATTTCTTTATAACTAAAGGAGAATCCCGGATCGAAATAAATTGAGAATATTTTAATTAAGGTTTTTAGTTTTATATGCTTTTAATTTCCAGCAATTAAAGTGCATATCTTTAGAGAATAAAAATTAGTAATGTGCATTTACTAATTGGAGAATTTCTACTGAGATTGCGGTCAATATTTGGACAGTGCATTTCCAGGAATTACGAAAACCGATTTTTTGTTTATTGCATATCTTTGAGAATATTCGGTTTTTGAAATTCCTTGGTGCCTAATTCCTTGTCTATAAATACTGAAGTTTGCATTTCTAGCAAACTAATCCTCAGAACCAGCAAAACTACCTAGTTGTGTTGTTACTGGTGGAGCCATCTATTCGGAGAGGAAATTACCCTAATTGGGCGAAATATCTTACGACCACTCGTTTTAAAGACTTCTTTGAGATTGGGAAGCTCTACGAGTACCGTTGGTTGGAAACTAGATAATTGCAGTTTATTATTAATTTTCGGTTGATTTGATTGACTAACGGTTGTTGAACTTTGATTGCACCTAGTTTGTTTATGCTTGAGAATATTCTCTTCTGATATAAGATTCACTCAAACTAGATCGAAGTGTCGACGGGGATCTTTAGAACTTTTTGTAGATCTAAAGACGTCTTGTGATAATCCATCGTTAACAGACTCCGTTCTGTGTGGGATTGATCACAAGAGATTCAAGTTGTTTGTGTGCATGTGTTTAATGAAGATCAAAGAAGATTTGAAGACAAAGAAGATATTTGGGTTCATAATCTTTGGTGTGCACAAAACTTGATTCGGCTGGAAAGGGATCCAACTATAATCGATTTATTATTGTGATAGATTGTATTTATTAGTTGAGTAGATCGGCATCAATACAATTCTTGGTGATTAATAGTATTGATTGCATAGTCTAAACAATTACTTTGGTAGTTTTTAAAGAGATAGATCCAAGGACCCGACAAAGGAGTTTATTGGTATAAACGGAAGAGCCTTTTGTCAAACTCATATCACGTTGTTTGAAAAGAGTTGTTACCGAACAAATTTGTTGTTCCTTTACTGTTTGGAATACGAACCAAAGGAATTGTTCCAAGTGCGTGACTTATTACAAGTTGGAGGCGCGGGGATACTGAGGGAACTAGGTGAACTATAGGTTTAGTTTCTTGGTCTCAACTATACGAAGTTGGTTTGATTTTGTATAGCGGCTTAATTCTGAGAGTATTAAATTGTGGACTAGGTCCCGGGGTTTTTCTGCATTTGCGATTTCCTCGTTAACAAAATCTTGTTGTGTCTTTTACTTTTCTATTTCCGCAATTATAATTGTTTTATTATAATTAGAAGTAAAATATACAAACGTTAATTCCTAATTAATTGATAGCAATCCTATTGTGTTTGGTTAAGTCCGAACATATTATCAAGTAATCGTACTTCGTTGTTGTATTGTCTCGATCTTGTATCCATAGTCAATCATACAATTTATCTTGTTGTTGTATTGTCTCGATCTCGCATCCATAGACGATCACGCAAAGTGTGAACCGATTAGTTGTATTGTCTCGACTCGGTCCATAGACAATCACTTTCGGAGAAAGGACTTAGAGGTGGACAAGTTTTAGATTGAGGTATATTTGGGTACCCTCGTCTTTTCAACCTTGGTAACAAAGCATTCAATATTCACTGTTCGATGAAAACCTGATTAGATTCAAGCTAATATCTTTCACCCATTAGATCGAACTTAGCTTGTTATACACAAATGAAATATACTTCATTTAGGTTTGGGTAACCGTACCTAAACGTGTACACTTAGTCGGTTCAACAATAGTTAACCAATATTTAGCCATATGAGCACTTTCATATCAACCTTATTAATCTTCACCACAACTAGTTCAAATTACTCAAATGAACTAGTTAGAGAGTTTTTCAATTTCTTAGATCTTATAGAAGTATGCAAGACACAATCGAAGCAAAATCGGTTTTGATTCACTCGAATCAATTCATGAACATTATAGCCACGGTTTGCAAAGATTGCGTTCCTTATTAGATAAATGTTTTAGTTAATGAACAAACCAATTTTAGAAAGTAACCTACCTAAGTATGCAAACGGGTACGCATACTTAAGTAACCGGATTGAGTTTGATTTTCACTTCCGCTAGTACGGGTACGCATACTCCCCCGGATTTCCAACAATCGCCAGTACGCATACGGGTACGCAAACTTTGGGTTCCCGGTTTTGGACTTTTACACAAATGTGAGAACACACTATGTTTATATCCAAACATGGTTACTTGTTCTAAGCTCTCATTTCAATCATTGAAACTTTCGTAGAGGATGTTAAAATAGTTGGTATTCACAAACTATTTTCATCAAAGCGATTTTCAAGTTATTGAAATAATCAACATGACTTTCGTCACAAGTAAAGATGAACTTGGCCAAAGCGAAAGCTTACCAACACATATTTCGAGAAATAGATAAGCGAGATAAACTCGGCTTGAAGTAGCAAATGTTTATAATTGAAGTCTATATAACAATACGACTTTTTTGTCTCAAATAAGAGATAAAGTAGACAGACTTTTGAGTGATAGATAAGTTCAAGTCTCCACATACCTTTTGTTGATGGAGTTCCACAAGTTCCCTTGAGTAGTTCTTCATCTTCAATCGATGAACGCCGTGGAATCTAAAGCTCAACTACACTTACTATCCTAATCCGAGACTTAGCTATAAGTAGACTAGAAATCAAGACTTATAGTTTTGAAACTGTAGCTATTTGTTTCTTAGAAAACCATGTCAAACGTGTTGATAGATAAACTTACAGGCTCTTCTTCAGTGATTGTATTTGCGTCTGTGTTAGGGTTGCCATCACATGATGGTAGAGAGGGCTTGTCAACACCATAAAATAGGAAATCTGCACCTCTACCGTTAAATGGACCAGATAAAACACCACCTGGATGGGAAATCTGATCTCGACATGGACGTTTCCAAGAGAGCCATTGCATTCATGGGAAACACAACCACATCTGTAGTTGCTTCAGCATCTTCTCCCAGTCCCTCTAAACTTATATGTTAGTGTGAATTCTCTCCTTGCAAATAGAGACACCATCTTGAATAGAAAAATGTCTGTCTTGGATGTGCCTGAGGATTGAAGTTTTAGCATAACCCTACCACCCACACCATCCTGACACTACTCAAAGTTCCTATAAGGGTAGTGGCATGATGAATCGTCATCACAATCTTGGTCTTCACATACATATCATTGTTGAGAGTTTATAGAGGGACCTGCTAAGGATTCAGATGAACCATCCTATGAAACATTAGATAATCTTGGTCCTTTGAACGTTCTAATTTTTTCATTAGGTACAGTTCGGTTAGTTTTTTTTTCCCACTAGCCGACTTCAATTTGTTCTTCATATTCCCAATTGTTGTATTCGGCTAAGTCAAAAAAAAAAAAAACTAAATTTTAGCCTGTAAGAAAAAGGTATTGAGTTTGGTCAAATCGATTTTTTTTTCTGCCAGCCGAATTTTTCTCTGCAAACCTATTTGTTGAGTTCGGTTAAGTCGCAATTTTTTTCTCCTTACCGAACTTTTCTCTGAAAACATATGCATTGAGTTCAGTCACGTCAAATTTTCTCTGAAAACATATATATTGAGTTCGGTTACGTCGCAATTTTTCCCTCCTAACTGAACTTTTCTCTGAAAACATATATGTCGAGTTCGGTTAAGTCACAATTTTTTTTCTAAGGATATAGTTAGTCAATATTCGGTTACGTCACAATTTTTTCTCCTAACCGAACTTTCTTCAAATTGCCTCCATTAAACTCGGTTAGAAAAAAAAATAGCCGAACTTGGCTAAGAAAAAAAAAATTCTAACTTAACTAAACCTAATTGAAAAAAAAGTGATAAAAAAAATTGAACAAAAAAATACTATAAAGGCATTTTGACCATTGACGAGAACATGTGGATAAAGGTGTTGAATTTTAGTTCACCCTACAAAAAATGAAGGAATTGTCCTTTTTCAAAATTTTCATGGTTCCCAAAAATCACAAGGGGAGATAAAAAACGAAAACACTTCTACGTCTTTTGGGGATCTTGGACAACTACAACTTGGAGCTTTTGGAGATCCACTTGTTTACGCTTTTTGGGTTTGTTTTGGTTTATTTTTTTTTATCTTCTTACTTCATTTATTATTACGATGAACTCCATAGCTATGAGTAGCTAAACCCTTATTATTAGTTAAGGAATAAGTTGGAATTGCAGACATGTTTTTGTGCAATGAATTAGCTTGTTTCTATACTTCGTCGTTAATTCTTTTACACGTTCGACTTCTTTGACTAGCCTGATTTCACAGAACCTAATGCATTTAGAAAATTAAACTTGATTAGCGTGTTTTCCACTTAGGTTGTTCGCTAGATAGAATTCATGCATACGTCGTTTTATGTAAGTATGTTGAGATATGGAAATTAGCGGGATATTCTTGCGATCAAGGTATCCTAGGGATTTTGACAAAGTCCATAATAAATAGCAATTCTAATTATTGTTACAAATACTTATTTGTGAACGAAACAGATCCTTGACCAATATCTTCATCTTGTTGACTGCTTCAAACTATTTAGTTTGCACAATTTTGTTTTTATTGCTTATATAAAATCAGAAATCCCCTTGGCTACTCTGGAAATTGAAATGGAAAAACAACAATAACCTTCCGTGAACAAACTCTTTCATGCATTATACTTCATTTATATTTTTTTCAGTGAGAAAGTAATATAATTTTGACGCCTTGCGACAAGAAATCAAATTTTGGGAAATATTGAAAATATTTGGTACATTTAAGCCAAAAGAAACTCTATTATGACAAGTAATTTAGAAAAGAGGTTTATGTCCCTTTTTTTTTTAATTAAGTAGCCCCAACCTAGTTAGTAAATTCATGATACTCGTATAATTTGTGAATCCGTCTGTATAAGCCATATTTTAGGAACCGCGACTTAGATTTGTAAATTTCCAGCCAAAAACGAATTATATGTGTATTTACGAACTATACGGACCGTATAATACTTTACCACATCATCACTAAACTATCATTTTCTGTCACATTTTTACTTTTGAAATCTTACATACGCTGATTTTAGCCCTACACCACCAATATACATGTTATTTTGCTGATTCTACGGCATATATCGTACTTATATCTCTTTTAAAGCATAAAATCATAGTACTTAGGGCGAGATTATGCTAGAAAATGATATTTTTATAGGTTATTGTATACCGAGTTTTGTACGAACGTAGGCATGATATTTCGGATTATCCCTGAATCAAGAACTGTTGACCGAAAGTGGACCAAGGTAGTTAATCTCGGTTGTACAGGCCGATATTAACGGTTTTTATAGGATATCGGAAAAAAATTGTACGATACAGCAAATATCGGCGATACGAATGAGGAACGATAAAAACATGCGTATCGTCATGTACACCCCGATATACCTGTTTCACTTGTTCACCTATAATATAGGGGGAGGGTATTTACGTAATTCAATTGCCAAGTCTTAAATACCCTAATTTCATAGTGTTTTCTTCCCATCTCTTGCACAACCGTGTTTCACTCTCTCTGCAGCCGAGAAGCTGCGGAATACCTTCCTAAATCGTTAAAATCTAGTTCAACTGATATTTTCTTCATATTTTATTGTCATTCAAATTAATTCTGTGATATTATATCTATATTCAACTGGTAATTTTACTATATTAGTTATATTTCTGTGATTTTTGACCTAAATATTGGATTTAACCAATCTTTCCTAAATTTGTATCATAACTCATGTATCAGCCATAATTCTATGAACTCAATTGGTATTAGTTATCTTTCATCTTGATTTTTGACTGCATATTCACCCAAATAGCATCTAGTTAGTTTAGGCAAAATCACTTATTACTGAACTGAAATGAAAATTGCAAACGTTGAGTTCCTTTCACTTATTGTTGTTAAGTTCAGGTTTGAGTTCCTTTCACTTCTTCTAAAGTAATTTCTGATTGGAGTGTGTGGTTCTCAATTTCAGGCTAAATATAGCAAGTGGTCCATTACCACTGGATATTGCTTCTCAATCTCAGACTGCCACTGAAGCTCAGACTGCCGCTCAAGATCCAAAGAAAGATATTGCTTGGGAATGGGCTGAAAGCACTTCTAAAAGAAACACCCTTATTTGTAAGTTATGTAAGAAAATAATATCTGGGGGAATCACTAGGTTCAAGTTGCATATATTGAGTAAGCGAGGGGAAGTTATATGATGTCCTAATGCAACTAGAGAAGTTATTGCCAAGATTAGAGATGTTGATAAAGAAGAAAGAAAAGTTTCACAGGGGTCAGATTGATCTGATATATGCAGCTGCTGATTTTGATGGAGAATCTGGAGGCGACGAAGATATTGAGGTACATGAGATTGAAGCTGATGTCATTGTTCCATCTAAAAGAAATTTAAAGGCATGAGTAATGTAAGAGGTCCTGTTGAAGAATTCATGAAAACTGATTTCTCAAAATTGAAGCAAACAACACTCGAGAGACAAAGTGATACCAAAAAGAAGCTGAAAGATAAAGCCTGGGATAGTATATCGGCTTGGATGACCGAAAATGCTATACCTTTTAATATTGTACGTTCCCCTAGTTTCCAAGTGATGATCAATTGTATTGGAGATTATGGAAAAGGTATATCATATAATGCCATTGTTATCTTTTTCAATTTCGTTTTTGTATTTCTGTTTTGTCTCAATGCCAATATTTGTATGAACTGTTAAATGCTAACATCTCTGCTGGTATCCATGTAATGAAATGTTGTATTTTCATGGGAAACATCTAAATGAAACTACTGAGTACTTGAACAACTAGTACTCAGTTCATCTCTGCTGATATTTCCATGAATTGTTAAATGTTAAGAATTTCAAAACAATTTCTTAACTCTTATATCCTCCTTCCAGGTTCATTCAGGATATGTGTTTTGTTTCCGAGTATAGTCAGAGACTACAAGTATTCATCATTGTTGTATGTTTCTTCTTAATAAGATGTAGTACTACAAGTGAGGTGTTAGGAGCTTGAATGGTGCTTACGTTATGTTTATCGTTGTTGTATGTTTCAATATACTTAACTGTATGCATCTGCTATGTATATTGTCTTACACTGATGACATCCGTTTTCTGTATCTTTGTTGTTAGCTCTGCCGGCGCCATCATACTATCATATCCGTTCAACTCTCTTCAATAAGCAACTTGAAGAAATGAAGAAGTTTGTTGAGACGTTTAGACCACATTGGAAGAGATTTGGTTGTTATATTATGTCTGATGGTTGGACAGATGGAAAGGGGCGTCATCTTATTAACTTCGTGGTAAATTGTCCAAAAGGATCAGTCTTCTTGAAGTCGGTGGATGCATCATCACGAACGAATGATCAATTTTACATAGCTGAACTTGTTAATGAGGTGATTGAAGATGTTGGGATTGGTAATATTGTACAATTTATTAGTGATAATGGTTCTATTTTTAAGGATGCTGGGAAGCTTTTAATGATTGATCACCGATAACAAGAGTTGTCACTCTAGGTAAGAGAGTTGTTACATACATTTATGCTCATTTACAAGTGTTAGATTTGATGAGAGAAATGACAGGGCATAAAGAGTTGCATCGGTCTGCAAAGACTAGATTCGCAACCCAATATTATACACTTGAAAGCCTTTTTGAGCATAAAATGTAAATGATGTTTGTCAATGAGAAGTGGACGCAGTCTAGTGTAGCTAAAGAAGTTGTAGGGAAAATGATTGTTAAGATTGTTGCTAGTGGTGCATTTTGGGCGCATTGTGATTTCTCTTGTAAGGTATTGAAATCTTTAGTGGATGTTGTAAGAGTGGTGGATATCGAGCTGAAGCCAACCATGGGTGTTATATATGAAGCAATGAGATTGGCAAGGGAAAAGCTACAAATAACATTTAGAGAAGATAAAGGGACTTTGGACAAGATCACGGCTATTATTAATGAAAGATGGGAGGACCAGTTGGATCACCCTCTCCATGCAGCAGCTTGGTACTTGAACCCTTCTATATTTTACAAGATTCCGCAAGAAGAAATGGGCAGTAGCTCAAAGTATGCGATGCTAAAGAGGGGACTTTTTAATGCAATGGAAAAGCTCATAACTGACGACAACGAACATGATAAGGCTATAAAGCAGTTGAGATTGTACAGTGATGCATATGGAGCGTTAGGAACGCAAGCTGCAGTCAAAAGCAGGGACACTACAACACCTTGTAAGCGTTTTCTTATTTAAAACATATATAATAAAAAACTATAATTACTGTTTATAGTTCAGGGATAGTACAACTTGTAAGTTTTTCCTTATTTGCTTGATATTTATTACAGATGATTGGTGGATCACTTACGTCGGGATGGATGTTCCAGAACTCCAAAAATTTGCGATAAGGGTCTTGAGCCAAACTTGTAGTGCTTCATCGTGTGAGCGAAATTGGAGCACATTCGGCAATGTAAGTACTCAATCCTTTATAATTTTTCATATATGAGAATTAGGCAATGTAATTGTTACACTTGAGTGTCGATAGACAAAAAGTGGTAGACTAGTAGTAACAAGATAAGTAAAGCAATATGTTTTCATGTCAAACAAACAAAAAAATTCTTGTTCTCTTCTTAGATAACTGTTAGACTTTTCAACCGACAGTAGTACTGTTCTATTTGTAACTTCTTCTTATGTGCATTAATGTATCGTTTTTCGCCCATCAGATGCATACAAAGAGGTGCAATCGTTTCTTACAACAGAAGTTGAATGACTGTGTTTATATTCAATACAACAAGAAATTGCAGCGCAGATACGAAGAAATACAAAGACATAATTTTGGGGCCCCTGAAATCCCTATTTTTTTGGGTGCACTTGATGAAGAAGATAATTGGTTGGACCCTGAGAACTTGAGTGATTTGATTCATCAAGCTGATGAGTTTACAGGTGCTCAAGCAAACCATGCTATAGGTATCAGTTCAGGACCAGTTACAAGAAGTATCCGACGAGTTCCTAGGGTCCACTCTCCAATTGATGTCGTGGACGATGAATTTGATTCTGATTTTAACGGTGAAGCTCGAGTACCTGCCAGCGAGGGGTTATATGGTGTTGGAAGTCCTTTGGCTGATCCTGCAAACGCTATTATGGATGATTTACTTTAGAAATCTAACTAATTGTAGTATGACACCCATGTTTTTTTGCCTCTGGTTCTGATTTCCAGAAATATAACTAATGTCAGACTTGGTATATCACTAATGTTTTTTGTCTTTTGATATGATTTCTTGAACTGTTAATTCAAGAAAGTAACTCCACTAATTTTGGTAACTTCGGTATATGATTATGGTGGATGTAATTACTGTAAATGTGATGTTAATGGGCTAATAGACATTTCTGTCGATGCTTGGTTTTGTTGTTAACAGTATAAGCCTCTAATCAGCTCTTATTGTGTAAGATTGAAGTAAGTTTACAACAATTATTATTTTCTATTATGGTTATATTATCTTCCACTATAGTTATATCAATATATTTTTTTGTTTGATAAATAATAAATATTAAAAAAATATATTAATGGTGTATCGACTATAAAAATATATATTATCTTTTGTATAGGTGTATAGGACCCGACCTGTACGATACCGATACACGATATTGACTACCTTGAAGTGGATCATATTTATATTCCGCCAAAACGAATAATATACTCGTACATTTATTGTCCCAAACGTTTCCCGTACCCTGAACTGCTAACTAAGGTCCCCGAATCAATGCCTACATTTCGGCTGGACTCTACTTTCATATTTTGTACTCTCTCTATCTCTAAAAAAAATAGGCAGGTTTATGTGTAAAATTTACACCCAAACCTGCCTATATTTTTAGAGACGGACGAGTATAAAATGGTATCATGAGCCATGTACTGTAGTAGCTATGGGCAGAACTCTACTTTCATATTCTTTTGTGGAGCTGTTTTCGCTTCCCATGGTATATTCCGCTAAGGAAAGAGAAAGGACAAATTGATCAAATTCAAACCTCCTTTTCATTTTGTGTTGGTGCTAGATACCTATTTAAGGATAATGAAAAAGGCATATATATTCTCGTTATAATAGAACTCTGCTTCAGTTAGGAACCAAGTGTTCATAGTGGGATTCCATTTCATGAAGATGTGGTATAAAAATAGATGGTAGGATACGGCACGGCTCCAAGATGCCTACTAGAAAAGTTATGTTTCAGATGTGGAGTGACAGATAATTAAAAAAAAAAATTGTACTACACCAAATAGTTTTACAGATGATTCTGTCTTGGTGAATAGGGGGTAGTTAGGGTCCCTCTAAGATGCTGCTGCCGGCTGAGAATGATGATGGTGAAAACTGGAAAGCAGTTGTAACCAAGTGTTGTGGACACTTGACACTCACAATCACAGCAACCCTGTCTATACGCCAAGTTGTTAATTTTTTTTTTCTTTTTTGATATGGTCAGCACCGGAATTGAACACGCAACCTATAGATTGGGAGCCCGACTCCTGGCCAACTGGTCTAGTGCCGGATGTTAGCTGTTCTTCCCTTTACCTATTCATTAAAACTGTGTTTGGTCTTTTGTCAAAATTCATCAAAAAATGCAACTAAGCAAATCTATGCAACAAATGAAGTAGTTTTCTTTCTAGGTGAGCCAACAACACAGGTCATACCTTCTTCTTACATTTCCTACCACCACCAGCTCCACCACATCTTAAAGCTGCTTTCATTACTTTAACCTTAAATGTTCCAACATTTGAAAACCATCTCCAAGTGTATGTTTCCTCTTTTCTTTGCCTAGTTTGAAAAATTTTCATATCATTATTAAATGGGTATGTAATTCCAACAAAATAAAACAAAAAGAAGTGTTAAAAAAATAGAAGATTGTTTGTTTATTGATGTGTGAAGTCAATTGAGTCTTGACTCTGCCACTTTGTTTGATATTCAATGGTGAGAAATGCCATGCTTAAATAGTTTGTACTACAAGACGAGGCTAATCTTACATATTCAGTCATCATCAGCAGGACAACTCTATCTGAGCTCGCTTCTAATGAAACTGAATCGAATGTTTAGCTAATTCTGTTTCCAGTAATATATTTCTATTTTCAAAAATAAATAAAATAATTTGTACTACTAGTATGCAATGTTAGAAATGTCTTTGTCTGTCATTGCAGAGATACACTTGGAAATATCATCACTCTTTTATTTTATAGTTCTACTTGGATACTAATATTCAATACCATTCCACCCGCCCCCATTGAAAAGGGAAGGATGGAGGGAGGGTAGGCATTGATTTCTGGTGAAGAAGGCCAGCCAAGCATGAGAGACTGCTGGAAGCAACCAGATAGACAGTGACACCCCTAAGTTTTGATTGTCCTTCCAACTCACTGGAAAGAAAGAAACTCCCCAACCCAAGGAAATTTTTAAAAATAAAAATAAAAAGAGAAAGCTAGTAGAAGAAAAGGGGGAACCAAATCAAATCAACTCCAAAAGGAGAGAGCAACGGAAGAGCGAGAATAGAAAGTTAAAGAGAGAAAAGTGAAAAATAGAAGAAGAAGAAGATTTTTATCAGAGAGAGGATTGAGGAGACATGTCAGTCAGAGATGGTGGTGGTGGTGGTCTAAGTTTATTTTTTTGTTCATGATCAAAACACTTACTTACACTCTATTGCTTTCAATAGGAGAACCGAATCAGATCAGACAAAAGCTTTCAGAGGAGTTAAGTTACTTTTGAATTTAAAGCAACACTATGACTGCTGGCTGGCTGCACTAGTCTTTGCTGTCTATTGCTGCAACATACAACAACTGCCCAGGAATCTCTTCAAAGCAGCAGTCCAAACTCCCACTGTCTTTTCCATCATTCTTTCATACATAGAATGATTGCCTTATTTACTATCACCAACAAGCATTGAAACCACTTCTTCTACTACAGACTAGACAGTAGTAGACACTAGTTCGAATGAAAAAAAAAAAACAACTACAATACCCACTACTCAGTAGTAGTACTTCACCACCAACAATAATAATAATTATGAATCACAAACCAAAACTGAAAGCACCATAGTTTGTTACATTAATACCAAGGAACGCTTCTGAGTTCGAAATGTTGGGTGCAATAATCAAAATAAAGAGAAAATCAAATAAGCAAAAGTTATTGATACTTAGCTCCTTTATAATGGAATTGATCGAATGACGAAACGAACGAGCTTCTCATATCTCCACAACAGCAACAAAGCAAAATTTTGGAAAAACAGAGTGAGTCACGTGTTCAACACGTTGCCCTTAAGACATTAGTGCCCGGCCACACTCAAGAGTGATGCTATAGCCCTCACAGGACGGATATCTCCAGGATAAAACACTCTACTACACCTACTACTAGCATATGTAGTAGATGCTCAACTTGAGCTTGGCAACTCCGAAAAAAACGTTAAGGAAAATCGCGAACTCTTAAGAAACGCTATATAATATTTTCCCTTAGGGATCCCTCTAAAATATAGAGCAACCCCTTTCCCATAGATTTTACAAAAATAGTGAATTTGTTTATATAATTGACAAATACAATTTAAGAAGAAAAACTCCCCGATGTGGGACTAAAAGGTTTATATAGTTTCTTAAAACTACTAAAAATTGGAAACTCCACGATGTGGGACTAAAAAGTTTCATTCACAAAATAAAAAAATAAATTATAATTTTTTATTAAAACTTTAAAAAATTATTTTTTTATTAATCGTTTTCCAACAATCCCCCACATGAATGAAAACTCAATAAAACATGAAAACACAGATAGATCTTGGTAAATCAACATCCCAACCTCACGATCCAAACAGACTGATCATGCAAGTGTTGAAATCATACTAGTCATTTCTACGTCCTCTCCCTCACACAAAAGTGTGTTGACCCCAGGGTCATACTATGGATTGCATAAATCATAATAGTATTGAGAGCTTTCATCTTTAGTTCTCACATGGTGAAACTATAGGTATCGTTCACCAAAGTGAAAAAGCATGAACTAGTGAACCCTTAGTGACCTTTAGGTCCTAAGTTCCAGTAATACCAAAACCATCAAAACGAAAATCACATACAAAGCGCAGGAAATATCATTTTAGGCAGAGGTGTCCATGAGGTCTTGAGCCTTTGCTTAGTGAGATATTACCGGAATTACTTGCTAGAAACAGTGAACTATGTCTTGAACTGCTAGCATTTGATGTAATTCGTGATAACAACCACGGGTGATATCTCAAAGATTGCTGCCAAGCTCGTGCCGTTTTGTCCAATTTGGCCCTGGACATATCCTGTTTCTCAGAATGCTCTAGAGAATCAAAGCTCATATTCTCATAGGAAGCGGCCCACTTCCTCATTCAGATATGTGAGTTTCCATAAAGAGTGTTACTGCTAAACCCCACTTCAATCTTAAATTGAAACTATAAAACTCATTAAGACTTCTTAAAAGTCATCCTTCACATGCAGTCACACTATCAAGTCTACACCATAGGGAAGGGACAGGGAATAAAATTTTCTGATAGTGTTTACCTTTACCCACCACAAATTAGTTGTCTCATTCGAAACCTTGATCTTGGGATCTCCAGTCAGCAAGGTTGAGTATCCTTCATGGAAAGTTTTATTTATGAGCTTAAGCCCCTTCCCCCTCGATGCATTTCTAACTATCTCTTGGGATAAACCTTTCGTCAAAGATTGCGCGATATTCTCCTTGGACTTTATCCAATCAATGGAAATAACGCCGATTGAGATTAGTTATTTTTAGCTTTAGCTATTATATCTTGGCTAACACAATGTATAGATATAGCTGGCACGAGCCTATGTCAGAGAGGAATGTCTTCTAAAAAACATCTTAGGCACTCGGCCCCCTCTCGTGCTTTATCTAACTCAATACTCTCAGATTCCATAATGAATTGAGCAATATATGTTTGTTTGTAAATCTTCCAAAAACAAACCCTGATGCTAGAGTGAAACATATCCACTCGTAGACTTAGACTCCTCTGAGTCAACTATCCAGTTTGCATCACAAAGTCCCTCAAGAACAGCAAGATACCTTTGATAAATCAAATAAAAGGTAATAGAGTATTTTAGGTACCATAATACTCTACTCAGTGCATCTGAATGCTATTGCTCTGGACTATAATTATATCTACTTAACTTACTCACAATATAGGCAATGTCTGGACTCTTACAGTTCATTAAATTCATCAGACATCCTATAACTCTTGAGTATTCAAGTTAAGATACTCCATTACCCTTTTTTCTTGAGTCTACAAGAATAATCGTACGGAGTACAAGCAGGCTTACAATCACACTGATTGTATCTCTTAAGCACAAATTCAAAATAATGAGAATGACTAAGACTACATATGTTAGATTATTTTCTAATCCTCATCCCTAAGATTACATCAACAGGGCCTAAGTCTTTCAAGTCAACGTTCTCATTCAGCGCATGTTTTTAGTGGAATTAATCACATCTATGTTTGTATCAAGTATAAGCATATCATCAACATACAAGCATACAATCACACAGGCATCCTTAACAAGTTACTTGTAAATATACTTGTCAGATTCATTAACTTAAATCCACTACACATTATCACATGATCAAATTTTCCATGTCACTGTTTACGTGCTTATTTTATAAACCATACAAAATTTTGTTCAACTTACAAACTTTGTCATCATAACCTTTCACTACAAAGTCCTCAGGTTGGTCTATGTAAATTTCTTTATCTAATTCACGATTTTAGAAAAGTTCTTAACATCCATCTGATGTATCTCTAATTTGTTTATGACAGCAATAACAATTAGCATCTCAACGGAAGTAAATCTCGTCACATGTGAATAAGAATCAAGGAAATATACACCTTCTTTTAGTTTATAGCCTTTAGCTACCAACTTAGCCTAATATTTTTCCAGTTCCATATACCTAATGTTTCCTCTTAAAGACTCATTTACATCTCATGGTCTTACTCTCTGGAGGTAAACTATAAACCTCCCAAGTCAGGTTCCGACGGACTGAGTCCATTTCACTAAATGAAGCTTCTTACCAGAATGGGGTTTCAGTAGATATCAAGGCTTCTTTACAAGTCCAGGGCTTAGACTAAGCTAGGCATGTTATGAAGTCGGCTTCATAAGAAGTCTCAAGTCTAATTGTTTTACTTCTCTTAGGCTCAACCTTAACTTCATCTTCCTTTAAGATAAGTTCTGACTATTTGAAAATAAATCTAGGGGATCAACAACACATCTCTAATGAGGTACAGTTTAAGAATAAACATGTTCAAAGAACTCAGCATCCCTAGATTATGTAATAGTATTCACAACAAAGTCAGAAAAATCACACCAAAGTATGAAAAATCAGAACACACCAAAAATCTATATGTAGAAGTATACTCAGCATACCTTATATGAAGACACAATCACATTTTTGGTTTCTATCTAGTTCTTTAGGAAGAGAATGACAATCTTAGTCAAACACCCCCACACTTTGACATATTCATAAGAAGGTCATCTACCTTCCATAAATCATATGGAGTTTTATCTGATCCTTAAGGGTACTCTATTCAGGATATACTAGTTAAGAGACTGCCTCCCCCCAAGCCGCAGGTAATCCTGAACTAATCAACATGACAATTATCATCTTCTTAAGGATACAGTTTTATGTTCAAGGCTTCTAATTGGTTTTGAACTTCAAGTTTATACATCTTAAGGCTTCTAAGGCATCATCCTTATCCCTAAGCAAGTATACAAGATAGTACCTCGTACAATCATCTACGGAAGTTATAAACCATCTTTTACCACAGTGATTTTGGTTGAACTCATGTCATCTAGGCCTAACTGAATTAATTCTAAAGGCTTAGAATTACTCTGAACATTTGTGCTAAAAGGTTTTAAAGTATTTGATTCTTCACATTTCACTTTTGTGTTCAAAGTCCAAACTAAATTTGGGTACGCAGCCTATGCTATCCAGTTAAGCATTGACTTATAAGTTTACGGTTCAAGCTTACCACAAAACAATCAATCACATAAAAAACACAAGAATCAACTATGTTCACTCATCAGTTTTTCCGTTAAGCTTATATAGACCCAAGTCCTATAACTCTTGCTTAAAAAATAACTGCCTTGTTACAACAAGTTTTCCAGAAATTAAGATCTTAATCTTTTCCATCTACAATAGAACAAGATACAAGATTCTTGCATATGCTTGGAACATGAAAACTTCATTCAATGTGAGAGTATTACAGATATGAGCTTCTGCTCGACCTTTCCTTTTATGCAACCTCTATTGCAGATGAGTTACTCAAAGAGTTTCTCGACATCCCCTATCCTCTGATAGAGGTGAACAGGTCTCTGTTTCAACAAACATTCTTGGTGGCTCCAGAGTCCACCCTGTCTCTCACATTGGTTTTAAAAAACTTCCGACATCATGTCAATGAACTCGTTCTAATTTTTTCAACTAAATTAGCATTAACTTTCTACTTATTAAGGTTTTATGTTGTCTACACTTTACTACCGTATGGCCCGGAATTTTACAAACATAACAATCACCCTTAATTAAAGTAACGCCGGATTCAGTTTTACGAAACATACCTTTCTTATGAAGACTACGGTTAGAGTTGTGTTTGATATTCCCGCCTTTGTCAGCTTTGGAAGACTTGTGTTCATCCACATGCGCCTGGTAGCCATGTTCCTTTTCAATTTCATGTCACAATCTTCGTTTATACTCTGACCACGGACACGGTAATTTCCCAATCACCTAATACACCACATCTCACAAACCTTAGTTTTGAAACGGAAGATAAAATATGAGTTTTGAAGAGAATATCTAGATTTACAAACTTCGTTTGAACCATCATATCAAAAAACTCATGATTACCCATAAAAAATACTTTAGTTAACAACAAAAGTTTGCCCGTCAGAATTTTTCAGGAACATTTGTCTGTTTTGTAAAATATCAAAAAAATACTTTTACAACTCCAAAAATTCTGAAATTTTACGTGGGCAACTATCAGGATGTCTACTACGTTCTGTCAAAAGGGTTCATCGAAATTTCTTCTAGGTTAAGAGATAATCTCGAAACTCTACATCTGACCAAAAAATTGTTTTTGTTTTTCACTCCACAATTAACATCCATGATTCACAAACCAACCAACCATTTTCGATTATTACAAATCATAATGTCTTAAGATTGTTGGGTGCAATAATCAAAATAAAGAAAAAATCAAATAAGCAAAAGTTATTGATACTTAGATCCTTTATAATGGAATTGATCGATTGACGAAACGAACGAGCTTCTCATATCTCCACAACAGCAACAAGGCAAAACTTTGGAAAAACAGAGTGAGTCACGTGTTCCACACGTTTCCCTTAAGACATTAGCGCCCGACTACACTCAAGAGTGATGTTATAGCCCTCACAGGACGGATATCTCCAGGATAAAACACTTTACTGCACCTACTACTAGCATATGTAGTAGATGCTCAACTTGAGCTTGGCAACTCCGAAAAAACGTTAAGGAAAATCGCGAACTCTTAAGAAACGCTATATAATATTTTCCCTTAGGGGTCCGTCTAAAATATAGAGCAACCCTTTCCCATAGATTTTACAAAAATAGTGAATTTGTTTATATAATTGACAAATACAACTTAAGAAGAAAAACTCCCCGATGTGGGACTAAAAGGTTTATATAGTTTCTTAAAACTACTAAAAATTGGAAACTCCACGATGTGGGACTAAAAAGTTTCATTCACAAAATAAAATAATAAATTATAATTTTTTATTAATCGTTTTCGAACACCAAACTCTTCGACAATAGAAACAGACAAATAATGTGTTAAGGAAACGCCAAACTTTTTTAATCTAATTTCATATAATAATGTGACTTTAAATGTCTTCTTCTTTGATTCCATAACTGAAAAACAGATAAATAATGTGGTAAGGGAACGCGGAACTTTTTGAAGCTAATTTCATATAATCTGACTTTTAATATCTTCTTCTTTGATTCCATTAATGTAAAAAAAACATAGGATTCATCTCATAAACTATTGAGAATCAAAAGAAGCATCTTTTTTGTAATAGATTTTTTGTTTTTGGGCTATTAAAATGTAACTTTACTTTTTTTACGGAGTGAAAGTAACTTTTTCTTCTTCTTCAATTGTTCTGGCTTTTTGTAATATGACAGTAAATATTGAAGATTCTTCTTCTTCTCTACCTAACAAACATTAAATTATTCTGCTGTTTTTTTGCTTTTCTGATGAAAAAAAAGTTGTCTTCAAAATCTTCAAACTGTAAAATAGCTGCTGCAACTAACAAACAAAAGATAAAAAGGGCAAGGAAACAAGAAGAAAACAACAGAGAAGAAGAAGAAGAAATATTCCATGACTGATAGAAATAAGAGAGACTAGTACTAATCAAACAAAACCCATCACCATCTCAGCAAGCTAATTTCATAATCTTCTGACCATTCAACTCTGTTTTTTCTTCTCTGACTCTGTTTTCTTTATCTATGACTGCAAATATCCAAAAGTTTCTTCCTACCTTCAACAATTTCATCGAAGAAATCATCAAGTTGTCCAATGATATTCTCACTTCCTGATTTCAAAGTCCCAATACAGCTTTTCAAATTCTCAATTCTTTCTCTAACTCCTGAATCACTTTCAAAATTTCTTTCCAGCTCTGTTTTTAGTTCATCCATGGCAATTTTAGCTTTTCTGAATTCATAAAGTAAAATTCCAGGCCTACCATCATTTCTATTCATCTCTGCAACTACACTCTGTTGTAATCTTACTGTTGATGCCATAAAACCTGAACCAAACAATAATCCTTCATATCCACTTCCTCCTCGTCGAAAGCTTGATTCTGGCCAGCAATAAACTAACCCACAGAGTAAAATCATTAGAAGTAGTGAGCTTACATTTCTCATTGCATAAAGAACTCCACGAAATCCACTAAACCCATTTAGTTTTGATTCTAATAAAACTTTCTCATCAAATCTTAATGCAAGGTTTTGGATTCTATTCTCCATTAATGCTCTGTTTTCTTCTTCTAATCCCACTGCTTGTCTTCTACAACCAGAAATTGCCCTCACAGCCTGTTTTTAACAAATCAAAACAAAACCATCAATCAATCAGTAAAAAAGTTCATTCATTTGAATCATTTCACTCTCCATCAATCAAATTCGGATAAACAAAACAAGCAAAACCCATGATTTTTTATTACCTGACGGAGAAGTTGAGTGGTTGGATTTCTATGAGCATCAAGAGAAGCAGCAATATCAGCACCAGTTGAGTAGTAATTCTCCATGCCTGAAATACCAGACTTAATAACATGACAAGCTTCCCAAAGCCTAGAACTTTCATCCATATATTCATCAAGCCATTTGTCACCAACTGGTAAATGAAGCTTTTTAACTAACGAAGTCAGTTGAGAATGAAAAGAACGAAGAAGGGAAAGAACCCTTTGTAAGAATTGAATAGACATGAAATTGTTCGAGTGGAAATAACGTTCAAGATCATCAATCCCTTTAGTTAAGAATGAATAGAAACCATTAACAGAGGATGTAGATGAAGGATCCATCATAAAGAAAAAAGAGACAGCCAGGCAGAGAATAAACAAAGAAAAGAAAGATTTTGATGAGCAGTGAGTAGTAGGAGGGAAGGAAGGAGAAAAGATGAGAAAAGGGAAGAGATATTTAAACTGAATGAAAAGGTGGAAGTAGAAGAAGAAGAAGAAGAAGAAGAAGAGAAGAAATGGCTTAAAAGCTCAGGTGGTGAAAGAAAAGAATGGTTGGGAGCAATGATGGGTGTTTCCTATAATGGAGAAAGGATGATTGGGAATCTGCCATTTTCATTGTTTTAAAGGGGCAGAAAGAAAAGAAAGATGATGAGTGTTTGTGTGATAAAATTATTTTGTATCAAAAGAAAATCTAATTCACAAACCAAATCAAGACATTACAAATTTTAATGGTTTCAAAAGAGTTTTCCAATTCAAGATAAAATGTTTCATGGGTTCTTCTTTATATGATGGTGGCTAGTTTTTTCCCTCCCCCCATCCCATTTGCATATCCATTAAGTTAATTTAGACAACAATTTTTTTTTTCTTTCTTAAAAGCTAAAAAGAAAGATCATGTAAGTATTGATTTTAGTGAACATGATGAATCTATCTTCCTATCGAGAATGAAAATCAAATCTATCTTAAAAGTTCAAATGAAATTCACTACACAAAGTTATGGTCTACTCCACCTTTCTTACTTTCTTTTAAATTAGAATTAATGGAGAATCAAAACTTGTGTGTGTTTTGTGAAGATTTTTAAAGCTCAATCCTCATTCAGATTTTTGTTACTTTAGTGAATAATCTTATAAATTTTGAATCTTACTAGGAATTGTAATATGATGTAGGGATGATCTTAAGGATGAGCTCATGTAGCCACTATATATGGACCCATTACACAATAATGTGTTCTTCTCTTTTCTCTTTTGCTTTGGACAAGTGAAGGTGTTGGGGCTGTTTGAGCACCTGACTATCCCCAAGGGCACATGCAGTCTCCCCCATGCCTTGGTGTAGGGTTTTCAATTGTCCACTGCTGCTGCACACCCTAACTGTGGATGGATCTGAGCACAGATTGGTAGAATTATAGTGTGTGGATATTTGTTTTTATTTGCATGCAGCATGCTACCATGGGGGCTTATGTCAGGATAAACCTATACGCTTGTGATTGAAGAGTAACAAACCAAATCACTATGGTGGTTAATTTGCTGTTTTAATCCTAAGAAAATGCTGGTTGAAATCCAATTATCAAATTCTCTCTATACTAGCTTGTCTTAAACTCTAAATGCCCTCCAAAAAAATTAAAAAAAATAAATCTAAGTGTTACTTGTATTTGCGTTCCTATATTCAGCCACAAGGGGAACTACCTCTTTTTAAAAGAGGAGTGAGTGTTTGGTAAGGGTTAGAAAGGTTATAAATTTCATCTTACTTGAGATTTTTTTTTTACTGAAATACAAAATTTAACCGTTTAGTTATGAATGCCACACTTAGATATCCTAATCTTTGTTGAACGGAAGCTTATTTGGGTTAAGATTAGTCCATACGAAAATGATAGGACCAATGGTCAAAGAATGGTCCAAGTACGCGAGTATTTCACGAATATTTAACGTGAAAAATGACGTTTTTGTACAAAATTATTTCGTTCAGATTTCAGCAAAACCCGAAAAAAATAAGGGTGTGTGCTTCATCGATGAGTAATTTAACTATTTCTCATAGTAATTTCTAATGATCGGAAGTGATCTCAGTCGTATAATATTTTTATCTATTAGAAAGTTTTGAGTGTTACTAGAGGTAACTATATATGACACATCTTGACTTACTGCACTGAGCCGATTTAATTGTTGTTCCTGCAGGTACTCCATAAAATTATGAACTTTCTTCATCGATACTTGATTCGTCCCTGTTGTTGTAGTACTTCCAAATCCTTTTCTTTTCCTCTTTATCCCATCTATAGATTAGACATCTTTGTTTCTGCCCAAAAAATCTTAACCCTAAGTCTAATTATCGACATATCATGATTAGACTTCTTAGTTTATTTATTACATAGTTATTCCCATGTTATTCTCGACTCTTGCCTTAGAACCTAGAGGAAACGAGAATCCTATGTATAACATAGTAAATATTGATATCCACATTGAGTCATTACATTTTATACTCACTATTAGCAATTTGGTAGCACCTTGAGCCGGATTTTTCATTGTTGTGACTCTTGTCCTCTCGAGATTATTTTCGTTTTTGCATACAAACTGCTTCATCGCTAACACTTCTTTTCCTATGAAATATAACATACGATTCCCACATGTGAAAACAGTTTGACTACATCTCCAACCAAGAATCAGCGGGTGTGAGTACTTAGACGTAATGCCTTGTTCAAGAAGAAAATTTAATGAACACATCAATACATTTACAAATTTGCAGGTATCACTATAATACAGTTGTAAAGTCATTGGGTGATGGTACCAGCGACCTGAGTTTGAAACTTGCCAGCACCAAATTCTTTACCGATCAAAAAACATTTTACAAATTTTTCAAGGATAATTTTTATAATTTTATATAACAATAAGGTTAAAACAGAGAATAAATTAATTAAAATTGAGTAGCTCCATAATTTTTGGTTTCATGATTTTTAACTTTTAAAAGTTGGCCCAAATGAAAAATGCTTTTCTTTTAAAGAATTTTAAAAAATTTACCAAACGCAATCTTTGTTGCTATATAATTATTACAAAATGATTTTTTTAAATAAAATAAAATAAAAATAAAGTCGAAGAAAAGAGGGTACCAAGTACATCACCAACTTTTTCGTTCGGCAATCTGTATGGACAAAATCTAATACAATTGCAAGTAAATCTAAATTAAAGATCTTTGAACAGTACGTATATAAAGTGTTATCTTATCTCTTCCACAATCACTATGTCTATGCTAAGAAGTCTGTGAACCTGATTGTTTAGAAGAGTACTTGGACAGTCTCACAAATCAATATCCAAGATCAATCTAGTAGTATCCAAATCAAGAGGATACGAATTCTGACAAGTATGAAACTTGTAATCTATCTTTCAAGATAAGAATTCAACAAGAACGAATTTCTTTATAGATTATAATTAATAAGGACTTAAACTACCTAGATTGATTACGTACTACTTGTGTTATTCCTATATTATAAAGATAAAACAATATAATGCAGAAAAGGAAAATACAAGACACCAAAAGTTTCATCAACAAGGAAAACTGCACCTGCAAAAAAAAACCGGAACCTCCTCCAGCTTGGAACACCAAACTGTATTAAGCCGCTATATACACTAGCCTACTTCCATACTTCGAACTTAAATATTGAGACCAGATTAACCCTCCAAGAGATTCAGCTGCAGTTATGCTCATTACGTGTCCTAAAACTTACAAGGCTCTACACAATTGATACCCTTATCTGACGTCCTTTACATCCTAAAAGTTTCTTCAACCTAAGTGAAGACTTTCCATACCAATCTGCCTCTAACATATAAGCTTATTTGATTTTTTAGATATAGGTTTGGAAATCAGTTTGCAATAAACAGAGTCTGGCAAACCTTATAAACCCGGAACACTTATACTCAGTTAACTGAGAAGCCTGGATTACTAACCACCACTCAAGAACAATCTAAACAAATCAATGAAGAAGAGTTTTAGATATTTATCTTTAGGAATCACAAAGTCTAAAGACGAAGAGATCTTTGCGATTTTATCTATCTCGTTCCCGATTGGAGATTACAAGAACCTCGAAGATCAATGAAGACAAGATCATGATACACGAACTATCAGGTAAAAGATAATCGAAGCTGGCTTCATGAATCCCTAAGTGAAGTCTTTAAGTCATAATCTAATTATGTTTATCAGAGAAACTCATGTTAATAAAGGATACATAAGTGTCAGGGGTTTTGAAATCATGTTGCATGAGTCTCTCTATTTATAGATTCTCAAGGCACTAGATAGATTTGAATTCAAGATAACATAACTTGTGATTCAAGCAAACACTTTCTCAGTTTAGATGAAATTCTTATTAGGAATTCGTATAAGAATGTGAGAAGTTCTCCTTGAAATTACACAAAAGAATATACATTATGGTCCAGGGTTCTAAAATCGTGTACAATGATAGTTCATGGAAAATATGCCTTGTGAACTAACAAGCATAAATCGTGTTCACTAACACTCGGTACTTAAACTATGACTCACTAACACATAGTGATTTAGTGAACAAAATCGTCATAGAAATGTTTATGAGAGTTGTAGCAATACCAAACGTGTTTGTGAAAATAGTTTATGAACATCTGCTTAGTTCATGATGGATAAGTATGTGTAGGGGTACGCATACCTACAGGCCAGTCTGTGAACTCAGGCTGACAGGGTACATGTACTAGGGCATCCCAAATGGAATTCACTAACAGATGAACCCTTGGGTAGGTCCTAAATTTTTGTTCATGTGTAAAATCTCACGAGAATATAAAGCATAGATACTTACTGATACAGGAGTATCATAGCAATAGTAGAGCCGTGCTAAGGCTAGAGAGTATCTAGAATATACTAGAAGTTGGTCGACAAGTTTTGTTTGATCAACAAGTTTTTGAGGTTTCCTAACTTAGATAGGATTCCTAGTTTAGATGAGTTCTAAAAACTCATAGTTTTATTTTGTTTCAAGCAAGTTTAAACTCCTATAAATAGGAGGAGAATTCTAGATAAAAGAGGGAGGGAAAACGAGAGAGAGAGAAGTCTATTAATTGGATTGTAAGATTTTTTTCCTTCAAAGAAATTAAGATAAAGAAGTTAGCAGTATCTTATATTCTTTTCTTTGTATTCTTCTTAAAACTTCTTTGTCCTTCAGACTCACGCAATTTCTTTGGTTTAAGATGAGGATAAAGGGTCCAGTAAGTGTCTTTTATGTGGCCTTTCTCCTTGCAATGTTTACACACCTTTTCTTCTCTTTCGGCTGGTAGAGACTTGTTCTTACTTGCCTCAACCCTTCTTTGAGTCTTATCTTCTCCTCTCGTAGTAACTCTGTTGTTGTCTGATCCTGCAGCACCTTTAGTCTTATGTTAAATGGCCACAACTTTGTTGATAGCATCTTCAATGTCTTGTACACTAAAAAGTTTCAACTCCTTTCGTATATAATCCACAAGTCCACCATTGTACTTCCGGAAAGTCTCATCACTAGTAATATCCACATCCAAAGCTAATGCTTGATTGTAAAATTTTGTAGTGTAATCTTGAACACTTTGTTGGTACCGCTGTCGAAGGTGATGCCACTTATACCATCTCTCATCCAAATAACCCACAGGATAGAAGTGTATCTTCATAAGTTCTTTAAATTGTTTCCAAGTCATATGTTTTGTGTCATACCTCTTTTTGTAAGCCTTCCACGATGTTGAAGCATGATTCGATAATTTCAAACTGGCAAAACTAATCTTTTGCGACTCTACTAGTCGGTGGACTGTGAAATATGTTCCCAACTTATCTAACAACCCATCAAGATTTTCAGCTTCCATGACTCCAACATAATCATAAATCTCAAGTTTAAAGACCTCCGTATGGATTTTTATTTATTACTTCTTCTTCTTCTTCTGAGGTTGTTTATTTTTCATCTTCCTTGGTACCTTTTTTTCCATGATTAGTTTTAAGAGCACTTGGTTTCATAAACTCCGCGAAGGTATCTGTTAAAGTTTGTATCTGAAGCTCAAGCTTTGCAAATTTATCTTCGTTTGTTAGTTTAGGATTCTTGTCATCTTCACTTCCCATCTTAACTTTAGTACTTCCTCTAGGTTTCCTTGTGTCTGGTAAAACGACAATATCTTCTCCTGATCGCGTATATTGATTTCGTGTTGAGACCATGCACCACAACTAACCCTAAGAGTCAGAACGTGGCTCTGATACCACTTGATACGTTATCGATCAGTGGTACCTAGAGTCAGTACTAATAGAAAGAAAGATTGAAAGAACACAAAGAAAATAATATAAGATACTGCTAACTTCTTCTTCTTAATTGCTTTGAAGGAAAAACTTGTTACAATCCAATTAATAGACTGCTCTCTCTCTCGTTTTTCCTCCCTATCTTGTCTAGAATTCTCCTCCTATTTATTGGAGTTTAAACTTGCTTGAAACAAAATAAAACTATGAGTTTTTAGAATTCATCTAAACTAGGAATCCTATCTAAGTTAGGAAACCTCAAAAACTTGTTGATCAAACAAAAATTGTCGACCAACTTCTAGTATCTTCTAGATACTCTCTAGCTTTAGCACGGCTCTACTATTGCTATGATACTCCTGTATCACTTACGGTTGGGGAAAATAATATCCAATTTTTTTTTGGGAAACTAAAGCTACGGTTAGGAACCGTAAACAAAATCAGGGTCACCTATAGTTGAGAAATATATGAAGTATAACTACAAGGGACAAAATTTTCCTGAAAAATTTCATCCACAGTGGGGAGTTCATATTTCGAAGCCTATAGTTGGTTTACGGTTGAGAGTTCATATTTTCCCAATTGTAGTTGAATTACAGTCAGGGAATATTGATTTTCCAACCGTATGCAGCCCTGAAATTAATTTTGAATTATTAATTTGATCCAATCCAATCCAATCTATCCATGCAATCAAAACCAAAAAAATAAAATAAAAAAAGATTTTCGACTTTTACCTGATTGAAGTTATACGGTGTAAAGAGTGGTTTTTCAAAACTGATTTCCAAATTTCTAATTTGATCAAATTAGAGCTGGCAAACGGGCGGGCCGGGGCGGGCTTGTGATCAACCCGCGGGTTACGGGTTAATACAAGCCTAAGCTTGCGGGTTGAAATTCTTCACGGGTGGTCATTTCTCCAACCCGCGCCCGTCCCGGGTAAAGCTTGCGGGTTCACGGGAGCTCACGGGTTAGCTGGTTTATGTTGAGTCAACTCGCCAGAAATCGATTTCTGGGCTATTTCCGGGCCTTCCGGCCATATTCAGGCCACATTCAAAAACTCAAAATTGCAAAACTAAACTAATTTTGCATTTAAAGGATTAAAAGAACACAAATTACAAATACTAGTCATTAGTAGTTTAAATACTTTAGTTACAGTACTTCATCAGTTCATGTCATGATGATATTTTCCACAAAGAAAAAAATCCTCCGAGACTGTAGCAATACCATTGTTTGTAATTTGTATCACCAAGTGCGACAATAAAGATATTAACAACCACTTCCTGCACAAAATATATATTGTGTGGTTAATCAAAAAAAGTGTTAATTGTCCAAAAAAAACATCTCCAATCTCTTTTCTATGCAATATTTCGATCTAGGATCTAACACAACTGCCATAGCCAATATAGGACTCAACTCCTTCCAATAACTATAAAATTTTGCTTGTATCTCTTTTACCATGTTCCTAATGAATTCAATATCATTTCTACTTTCTTTCTTTAGTAACACCTGAACTTGACAAATTCTTTCAAAATACAGATTGGAAGTAGGATACTTACTACCAGAAAATATCTTTGTGAGATCATGAAACACCTTGAGAAACTTTGTGACTACTTCAATTTGTTCCCATTCTTCATCAGTTGGACAGTCTTCATAGTCTGAATCTACCAACTTCAAATGAGAGAAAACTGGCTTATACATGATACAACTATCTAACATAAGATAAGTTGAATTCCACCTGTGTAAAACAAACATTCAGTGAGTATATAATAAACATTAATACAATTATCTAACTTTATAAGTTATAACAAGTGGAATCCCACCTTGTCTTTACGTCTTGACGAATACCCCTTTTTATTCCAGACATTCCTAAAGTATTAACAATGTCCAAGAACTTTTGTTTTCTTACTTGGGACTTTTTAAGGGACTTCACTGACGCTCTTATCTTAAGCACGGCTGGATCAATCTTCTTAAGTCCTTCTTTTACAATAAGAGCTAAGATATGAGCACAACAACGCACATGAAAGAATTTTCCATCGTTCAACAAGATCTTCTTTGCAACAAGTCTACTCTTCATAATTCCAGCACAAGCTCCGTTATTTGCAGCATTATCCAAGGTGATGTTGGATACCTTGTCTTCAATTCCCCAATCTTCTATCATAGCAAATAACTTAGCAGAAAGGTGTTCACCTGTTTTGAGGTAGTAGAAAGGAGAAAAGTTATCATGAATTTATATTGAAGAATAAGATAAAGAAATAACAGTAAGTGCTTTACCTGTATGAGGTGGTGGAAGAGGACAGAAATTCAGAAGCTTCTTTTGCAACACCCAATCTTGATCAAGATAGTACGCAGTTAAGCTTATATATCCAGTAGTTGTTACAGAAGTCCACATGTCTGATGTTAGACATATCCTACCTGTAAGGGTGAGACATACACATTAGCACATCATATTAATTACTCATACATAAAAGTATAAACAAAACATATGGGTCATTAGGATTTGAAACTTTGAATCATACCTGGAGCAAGTTTCAATCTGTTGCGAATAATTTCTTTTTGTGCTTTATGTTTCTTTACTACATCGGCTTTCCCAGTATTCCTTGATATTGGTTTAGCATCCTCACCATCACTACTCATAACATCATTATAATGGTCTTGTAACTCTTGTTCTTGTACACTTGACATACTGGACACATCAGAGAGAGTAACCTAAAAACAATAGCACAATTGACAGTCACAGACTCATAGTAACATTATCAGTTTATCACAATTCACAGTTTTACACACAAATGGAGAGCATAATACCATACACATTATTATCTTGAATAAGATGATATCCAGCTTTAACAACCAAAACCCAGTCATGACTTGGAATGTTGGATACTCAACAAAGAAACATCAAGGAAGGAAGTTCACATAATAAACCCCCACTTTGTTCTTTCAAGGTAGGAGGTAGCACACTAGAACTAGTCAGTAGTCACTACTCACTACTCACTAGGTCTTGCCAAACATAACATACAAAATTACAAATATACAAATACAATCATTGGAGAATGGAGAATTGAGATGAATGAAAATGTAAAGAAAGAACCAACTGTAATTGTGTCTGTAACACACTGTATCCATTCTCTAATTAAAATAAAATATGCACAATCACATATTCACATATTCATATTCACATACATAACCAACTGTAATTGAGCTAATAAAAACATCCATCCAAGATTCCTAATAAAACATACACAATCACATATTCACAATCACATACATAAGCAAATCCCTAATAAAACCATAGAAAATATTAAATTCAAACCAATCTTTAATCAAGATGTTATACCTGAAGATCTTTGAGAAATTACTGCACCTGGAGGCTGGAGGTCTTCCACACAATATTAAAAAGAAGGGAACTTCAATTGAAACCTTAACAGAGAAATTGAAGAAAGGAGTTACTGGACAATCTATCAAGAAATTAACCTCTAACAATTCAAATAGAATCAAAGTGATGGAGAAATTCAAATTACCTGAAGATTAATTTGCACCTGAAGGACTTCTACATTCAAAAAAAAAAAAAAAAAAAAAATTAAATTCAAACCCTAACATCCAAAAAATTGAAAACAAAACAAAAAGAAATTAACTTTCGAAAACCATAACATTACCTGATGAGTGATGAGAATTGAAATCAAAAATAGGGTTTTGAAGATACGAAGAGAAATAGGGTATGAGAAAAGGGGTTTCCCTCTTTCACTTTCAGACTTTCTCCCACACCCACAGTCCCGCTTGCTTACACAGAGAATACTCAAGAGTCAAATGACTCAAATCCTTCAAGATCGAAGTAGTAGCAGACGGAGAAGACGAAAGAACTTTCAACTTTGTCTGTGAACTTTGCCGCTAGGAAGTGCTGCGGACGGAGAAGAAAAGACGAAGTAGGGTTTTTTTGTTTTTATACCATGGCAGATGAGCGAGACACGTATAGTATTAGTGACACCCGGCAAAAACGAAGTGCGGGTTAACGGGTTAACCCGTGATTGTACGGTCCGGGCCGGGTTAACCCGTTTTTTGACGGGTCACCATTTCTCCAACCCTAACCCGACTTGTTTAGAAACCAGCCGGTCCGGGTTCGGGTTTTCACGGTCCGGGCACGGGTTAACCCGCGGGTTTCAACTTGTTTGCCAGCTCTAGATCAAATCTTTATCATCACGATGGAGAATAAGAAGAAATGAAGAAAAGATGAAGAAGAAAAGATGGATTAGAATTAGATTGTAATTAGGTTTTTGTTTGGTTTTTATTTAGATTTAAGTTGTTATTAAAAGGCATTTTTGAACTTTTGTTGTTATAGCTTACTTCACCCCTTATTCCCGTTTAGGACATTTGCATCCATCAGAGCCCTCAAATTTTATCTTTGGAGCCCCTATAATAGCCCGGCTAATTTGGGACCTATGCACTTTATTTGGGGAATATCGCCAGAAGATAAAAACGGGACATTTTGAAGTAAAATAAAAAAAATTCTTAAACATTTATCTTCGTTAATGGCTAATTTATTCTTGATTGATTAGTATTAAGCAATCGTTTTACTTGTTAATTAGATGTGTTAGATGTGAAATCAACTAATGTTAATCAAGCTTCAAACATGAAACAAATGATAAAAATTGAATTTTTGTAAGAACAACAACCCAGAATCGGTAGATAAAATGACACACGTAAACTGATTATGGGTTGCCGTTCTTCCTCTCCAAGAACACCCAAGAATCAATAGATGTAGACAAACATAAAAGCCGATTTACGAAATCTGTAAATGAATAAGCTTATATAAACCGATTGTCACATTTTCATAAAGAAAATTTTCATTCATACTCATTCATTTCAAATCAATCTAACTCATTTTCGTATACATCACGGATACACTTAGCACGTGCCGCATGGTCTAATGGACGAGTTATAGTCTCTTGAAGATTCACACATAGATCTACCCGCTTGTTTATGATTTTTCTAGTTGTTATCTTGCTTATTTATCAACTCAGGAAGCTCTTTCTATAAAATAATAATCAAATCTTTGGGATTATGAGCAATTTCATCAAAGGCAACCTTACATCTGTATTTCCAAATACGCGAAAGAATATAGGCATATCTATCTCAATGATTCTTATCATTCAATCGTTGCAAACACCAATCTTTAAAACTGAAATTAGCAGCACTGTATAAAATTGGAGATAAAAACAAACCTTTCCATATATATAGCTTTTGAGAAAATACAACAATTAAAAATATGATCAGCATTTTCACTCACCATGTTATTACACAAAGAACATTGAACTTCAATATGGATACTACTAGAGTCGCGTGTCCTTATCTTTTAAAGGGATATAAAGACAAGAATGCAAACCATAGTGGTTGCTCAGTTGCTCTAACATATCCTGGTATCTCGCAAGTAGAAAAAAAAAATAGCGTGAAAAGAAAATGGGTTTCAATAGGATCAACCGATCAAATACGGTAAGTACCCCAGGAAAACAACTCCTTAGCCGCCAAGTAGGTAAGGTTAATTGCACGTAAAATGACGCATATTTCTTAATTTGACATATCTGCCTCGCAGATTTTACCGATTGATAATTTGATTGTTGACTATCTAAAGGCCGATGAAATCGACTCCTGGCCAAGTTATGCATTAACAACACCACCTAAATTTGCCAAGCAAACTTCATAACCAACCCTTCAAAACAGGCTCCCAAAAATTAAATGAAAATTTAACATCTTTGTCGACATGATAAAACCCCATGTTACCTCATACTCTATTAAGGGAGTTTTCTTGGTTTCTTATCTGTTATTTGTTTCTCGAATAACGGCAAATATGTACTAACCAGTAACCATTCACTATCAGTGCGGGACTCAGCTTCTTCATGTCAATTTTTTGCTTATTTATCGAGTATTCTTTTCTCTTACAAGTATTTCCTAAAAAGGTTGACTGCTTTGACTGACCGACTCCAAATCTACCAGGACTACTTATCAGATAGATTGTTCTTCTTGTTATGAGTGTATTTTTTTCTCCTCGAGCAACTGACTATTGTTGTATTTTTTGCTCCTACTTTTCTCTCCTTATTGAAAACTGTGGGGTTTGTTTCTCCTAGACCCATTTTGTTGTTTCCTTTAAGCACTTGGACCATGAGTGTTTCACTGGAACTGTTTCTTTGAGTGTTTGTTTTCTCATTCATTCTACCCGAACCCGACGTAATTTCTTCTTTTTAGGTTAATCCAACTTACGATATTTCTTCTTCTTCAGGTCACTACGTTGAGTCCGATAATCAAGTTTATATGAATATTTTTATACGTTGATGTCACTGTAATACAGTAGTAAAATCGTTGGACCTGAATTGAAATCTTGTCAGCATCAAATTCTTTACTGATAAATAAAACAGTAACAAAAAATGTTCACGCAATTTTTAGAGCCTATCCTAATGGCGTGAATAGTGAGTCCCCCAGTTATAGGTTGTCCTCATTGGCAACCTTTTTTTTTTTGCGTAGTCTTGATGCTTCATTTTACGCATATGATTATACGAGTGATTTACTCTAATACAATTAACAACAAGTGGATAATCAGAATAAGTAACATTTAGCTTAATTATTGTGCAAGTCAGAGTATAAGTAAATTAAGGAGGGAACATCAGCCTTAAATTACTCTTTATGGTTTTGATGATATACAGACCAGATAGAACCACCCAGTTTATCGCACGTGTGGTCTTTTGTCGGCTTAGGACCCATTTTTATGTCTTTGTCCTTTCTTAATTGGCACTCCACACTAGACTAAGGGGTGGTGTTTGACCGGAAACTATTACTCCCTCCGTCCCACTAATAAGTGACCTAGTTATTTTTAGATTTTGTCCCACCATTAAGTGACCTCTATCACTAAACAATGAGATATTTCTAAAATTATCCTTCAATTGATTATAAGAAATATAAGAAATATGCATAATTTGATAGTCATGTTTATATTCGTTACATAGGTGTTTTAAAATGCTATTCAATGGTACGAAGTTTGCGAACATCCGTGGTGTAGTTTGAGAGATAAACCATTTCAAAATTTCACTATTTATTATCCATAAGGGTATAACTGTAAAAAATGCTTAAAAATACTTTTCTCCTTACTTGCCTTAAAAATTGTGCAAACTTGAACTAGGTCACTTAATAGTGGGACGGAGGAAATATTTCCTAAGAATCATGAAAAGTAAGCTGTTTAGCTTGAGTTATGTGTGCTTCTTTCTCAGTTTTGTTTTAGAGAAGAAATATAACTCGGAGGAAGGCGTTTTTATTTATAGCCGCAATGGTTAGGTAATTCCAAAAAAGTTGATTTTAGTAAACAAATAATTTAGAGGAGGATCCTTCACATAGTTATTTTCACGATATCTTATATTTTTTGATATTAATTTTCGGGAATATGTTTTTCTTACGAAACTCTGTCCTCCAAATTTCTATGTTCGTGTGAAAAAACTAGTGCATTCCTGAATCTAATAAAAGTTAGGTTGTATTGTGTCATAAATCTCGCATACTTGGTTGGGGTGGTCCTAAATGCAAGCCAACATGCTCCATTATGCAAGCAAAAAACTCATGGAGGTGACAGACAAGTTGCTTCCACATAGTCACCACATATTCCCTAATTAGAAACCCAAGAAGAATAGAACACGCGACATTGGGGAGGGAACTAGACACACACATACTTCTAATATAAGTCATGACTTCTCTTTTCAAAAACCAAATTCAAAGTTCCATAATTCTACTTGGAATTCTACTACTAAACCCAAGAAGAATTTTCCTAGGGTTTTGTATTAACAAGTTCCTCCACACTATTTGGATTTTGGACCCCATGGAGGAAGACAAATTCTTAGTCTTAATTTAGTGTTTTCGAGGGAACTATGGGGATTTTTGTTTTTAAAAAAATGGTACCACAAGTTTATGTTCGTGGGATTTTGAAGAATGGGATACTTGAAAGCATGTTGGTCTTTTTTAGATGTCATTAGAAAAATACGGGGGACCAACCTTGTTTCTGATAAACTAATATTGTTTCTTTGTCATCAATAGCACTAGTAGTGTATTGAGTTTACTAGTTACTTGTAAGAGTAGTAGTGTGTATCAAGTATCAAAATGTTATCATTATCGACACACAACACATCAAAAATGCAATAAGGAGGCTTCACTCTACCTTATGATGATGACTAGAATTATAACAATGTCTCTGGAGGTGTAAAACTTGACCACAGGTTTCGAAACCACCGGCGGCACAAGCCTCGAGAAGAGGACTAGGCCAGTTTGGTTGGCAATGTGAGCATAGGCTAAGCCGCAGGTAGAGCCAGGCAGTTCGCTAAAGGGATGCAAAGCCCAATATATCTTGTAACTTTTAGGTTTGGGAGTCAGTTGGGCAGGATGTGCAACTGTACCCCCATACTATACACTGATTCCGCCCTTGCTCAGCTGATAAGGCGCATTCCTTTAGCCATTGCCCACAACAAGGTAGGGATAACTTATTACAGACCTTAGATCGGTATAGTACTTATGGTCTCTACAATTAAAATTAGTCAGGAATGGTTAAAACTTAAAACCATGGTTATAGTACTTGTATCTTATAATAATGATGATTACGGGGAACTTTCCAATATTTTTACTTTTTTGTTGATTTATTCTTTGCATTTCTGTGGCTGGAAATCAGGACATAATTTGGTGCTGATAAATTTCGAATTTAGATCAGCGATAGTATAGTGTCATCACTCAATGATGTTACCACCGAGCTCAAGTGACATTGTCTACTGTTTTTTTATTCTAACCATCCAAAAAAAGTACACTGAAAGATAAACAAAAAGTAAAAATGGAATTAACGTAAAATGGTCACATAACGGTGGCAATAAATAATACGTCCTTTTTTTTCTTTCTCAAAAAGTGTAAAATGGAATTGCGATTTGTAAGGGTGGATGTGGTATGAATTTGCAAAATTTGGCTAACATTTGCATGTTGTATACGCGGGTTTAGTGTCGATAGCTTTATAAATGTAGAAATCTAGAAGAAAAGATCTGTTGACAAGTTTTTTCCTTAGATGAACACAAAAGCCCTTATATCAAAACAAGCAAACAAACTTTTCAAGATTCCAAAGATTTGTCCATGCATAAGTAGAAGCTATTGATTCAAAGATCTGGTTGTTGAATTGCTGTTTGGTCATATATGTATGTTTGCTCATTGGCATTGCTTGAAACTTACTCTCACCATCAAACTCTATCTATTTCTCTAGACAATAATGATTCACATCTTTGCCCTGAATATGATTTTGCTTAATATTTGTCACCATATACACCAAAGTAATCTTTGCCTCACAAATTCAATCAAGTAATTTAGTTCATTTACTTGAATTTTGTTAACTTAAACATAGGCAGCTGAGTGTTTTTATACACATTAGTATTTACCTTGTCATGAGTAGGTGTACGTGTGTATGCATTCTCCTTCAGATGGAATGGATAATTGACTATGAGACACCATCTTGCTGATAGGGGTATTATATTACTAGGGAGTGTACCAAATTCATAAGGTAAAAGATATCTTGTCCAGACGCTCTCCTTAGTAATATGGTACCCTTAATAGAAATGATGTGTTGTGTGAGGCACAACTAGTTTTTCCGTCACCAGCAAAACAAAAAACAAAAGAGAACGTAATCTGCCGGCGGTATTTGACAGCAGTAAAATGTTTTTTTTCCTTTTTTTTCTTTTTTTTTTCTTTTTGAGGAGACATGTTAGCAAAGTTGCAACGTCGTCAAGAAATACAATTAAGTGAAAACTACAACCACATCCATTTTTACACTTTTCTTCACTGGGAAAGCCACGTGTGTAAAAGATCACACGCGCACCCAAAATCGTCGTGCAAATTATGCCGACACCCAGAGTTTTCAAAATTCCGTTTCTTTTTTGTTTTATTCCCAGTTTAGCCTCACTTGTTCTGAGATTCAGTTTCGAGTGATTGATAGATGAGAGATTGAGAAGGAGATTGAGCCGGAGCGAGAGCTGAGAGATTGAATTATCGAGAGCTGAGAAGGAGATGATTGAGAGATTGAATTTACTCACCAAAGATAATATGAAATTCAAGCATCAGGTTCGTTCGTTTGCATTCCAATCTTGATTCTGATTTTGTTTAATCTTGATTCGATTCTAAGTTTTAGTTTCTGTAAGATTATGATCTATTATTTTAGGTTTTCGAAGATTAATTTAGGTTTTCGAAGCGTTTTTTAGATCTTTTAAACTTGATTTTTGAATTTTTGTTTATTTTCTAGGTTTTGAATTTGTTACGATCAATGTAGATCTTTTCGATTCAATCTTTTGTTTCGATTTCATGTTCGGATGTTGATATACCAATTTTCGCTTCTGTTCTAGTCGAGTTTTTATTTGATTTGTTTTTCACTCCTATTTTTGATATGTTTTCTGTTACGTTAATGTAGATGTTATTGATTTTGATATCCAATTGATTTCTGATCTGATTATGGTTAATGTAGATTGTTTTTGCTATTGTTGATTTGATCTTTTAATTTTGAGTAAGAATTTTTGTGAAGCAATATGCAGGATAGATATGTTTGATTTTTTTTCTCTTTGTGTTTTGCAGGGTGAAATGCATGATGTTAGTGCACTAGCTGTAATTCACTACTTCAGTGAATTCTTAGCACATCCTATTGATGTCAACACAACTCTGGAGACTTTAAAGACAGTCGTTTGCCAGAAGTGGACTCGTTTATTACCTCATCATGTCAGATTTTCCTTTAATGATGGAAGCAAGTTTGTGCGAGTTGATTCTGATGTTCTGCTTCAGTGTTTTGTATCTCGTCGCCACTGTAAAGGTCAAAAGAGCTTTGATTTACTTGTTGAAGTTGGCTGCAATTCTTCTAGCTGTCGTAGTAGAGCTTCAAGTAATCGTGTAATAAAACCTGAACCCGAAGAAGCTATGGTGAATTTCCTTAAAGATGGTTCTGTCCTTGTTAACAAGGTTCTTAGGATTGAGGGTTGGGATAAATTACTTGGTGAAGTTGGTAAAGTTTATTGTGGAGGTGTAGCAGAGGTACGTATTGTAGTGAAGAAATATGAGCTAAAGTCTGTGTATGTTCTTCTATATACTAAGAATGAACCTAGCAGGTTCTATGCAAAATGCTCTAAAGAAAATTTCCCTTGGGAGTATAAGGTTTGTGATGTTGATGTTGAAAACATGATGCTTAAGGTTAAGAAATATGTTAGCATTCATCACTGTGGTGTGGGATGTCAAAGGCTTTTTCACAGGCTCAGCAGTAAATTTGTTTCTAGTCTTATCAAGGATGAAATCATAAGTGATCCGAGCTTCAAAGCTTCCGATTTGAAAAAGTTTTTTAAATCTAGCTACGGGATCAATGTGAAATATTACCAAGCTTATAATGGAAGAGAGAAAATATATGAGGATATATTTGGTGATGATGCCATGTCGTATTCGCATCTGGTATGGTATGTATATGTCATTCACAACACAAATCCTGGGAGTTGGATTGATTTTCAAGATCAAATGGATGAAACTGAATCGAACGAGGATAGTTCAACTGATTAAGAAGTTGAAGCACCTTCAAATAAGTTTGTGCGTCTTTTTATTGCTTTCGAGGCATGCATCCATGGATATTGTTACCTTCGGCCCATGATTTATGTCAATGCTACCTTTCTTATAGGGAGATTTAGAGGATGCCTCATGGATGCAACTGGTATCAATGCTGAAAATGGTAATTTTTCTTGAATCCTTTTTATATATGTGCATAATGTCTCATGCATTATTTATTTTGTCTTCATAATGTCTTATGCATTTTTTTTGTTTACATGCATAATATCTTATGCATTATTGTTTTCACTTTTCTGATTATGCATCATTTTGTTTAGATGCATAAGACATTATACATTATTTTGTCTTAGCTGCATAATGTCTTATGCATTATTGTTTTCACTTTTCTGATTTATGGATTCTTTTTTATGCATGTGCATAGTGTCTTATGCATCATTTTTTTTAGATGCATAAGACATTATGCATTATTTTGTTTTAGCTGCACAATACTTCACGTAGACGTTGGCTTGATTTTATATTTTTTAAGTCCTAAAACATGTTTTCTTCTGTGCAGGGTTCTTTCCACTAGCCATGGACCTAGTACCTGCTGAAGATAATGATAACTGGGAATGGTTCTTGAGGAATTTGAGTAATGTTCTTGATCATGATCAAAGGCCAATCACATTTTTATCTGATCGTGCAGAAAGGATTAAAGAGAGCGATTCCAGTTATTTTTCCTGGAGCCTTCTATAGTTTCTGCTATTATCATCTTAATATGAACTTACCTATTAATGCTTTAGACGAAAGGTATGGTGCCGTTATTGATGCATTTCAAGATGCTGCATATGCTCTTAGTCCCGAGGGTTTCCAAACTGCCATCGCTACGATTATGGGTCTTGGTTGTGGTTGGGTTGCAGACTATATTGAATATATCCCTCCCGAGAGGTGGTCAAATGCCTTTTTTTCAGGGTTGTAGGTATGGAAGGACATCTTCTACTCTTGCTGAATCCTTCAATAGTTGGATGAAGGTACACAAGAAGCTCCCTGCAAATGCTCTTCTGGATCAGATAAGGAAGGATGTGATGAGGATGATGTCAGAAAGGAAAAATACTGGTAAAAGTTTCATAACAATTCTCACACCGAAGAACGAAGTTAAGATGAAGGCTCTTATTGATGAGTGTTTAACCTGGATGGTTATACAGTCTGATACTCATGCTTACGAAGTGGAGGGCGGGAAGAGTTCTCATAGTGTCAACCTTGAGGCAGGGACATGTACCTGTCAGAGGTGGCGCGCCAATGGGTTTCCATGTGTGCATTTTTTTTCTTCGACAACAATGTCTGGTTCTAATCCATATGATTTTGTTGAACCTTATTTCAGTACTTCATACTTCAATAATGTATACAACCATGCCATTCATCTTATTCCGAACTACAACATGCCCGAAGTTTATGAAGGTAATGATATTATCGATGTACCTGATGTTAGGAGGCCGCCAGGGAGACCACCAGTTAATAGACATTTGAGTTGTTACGAGAAGCCGCACAGGAGAGCTATGCGCTGTGGTAATTGTTGTGAGATTGGTCATCACAACAAGCAAACTTGTACAAAGCCTACTTGTTACAAGAAGCCGCCGAAGCAGCCTAAGGGAAGTTAAGGGAGAGCATTTAGCTTGTTGGTTTCTTCAGACTATTACTTTTACATTTGAGCATAATTCATTTTTATTTAATTAGTTTTTGTATTGGTTTTTATGAACAAGTACTTTTGCTTTAATTAGTTTCTTTTTGTATTGGTTTTTATGAAAAAATAATTATTATTCATTTTTATTCTTAAATGCATAATAAATTATGCATTAGTTTCTGAAGATGCATAATTTTTTATGCATTTTTTTTGAAGATGCACAAGCTGTTATACATTTATTCTTTTAAAGATGGCTGCAGTACGAGTCATGCAACTTGTTGTTCCTTCATGCATCTCCATCTACATAACAAGTCATGCACATTTATTTTATTATGCATAACATGTTATTCAGATTTTTTTTGCATAACATGATATTCAGATGTTTATATGTAACCTGTTGTTCCTTCATTTTCCTTGCAAGATTTATATCATGTTATGTTTATAATCGGGGGTCGAGGGGGCAGCGTCCCCTCGTTATCATATTACAGTTAAATGCCAGACAGTTTTTCTACTTTTTAGGAAATAAGATTGCAGCAAATAGAAGCACTGAAACAAGCATTGATATATAAATATATATATAAACATCGACAAGATAACAAGATATAAGTTGTTAAGTCAAGGTTCATACCAACACATTACACACAACTACTGACTGAAGTTAAGCTTTGCACCAACTACTTTCCCATTAGTTTTCACTCCCAAGTTAATTTGCTCAACCTATCAACACACAGTTTGTTAAAACAAAGTTACCTTTGAACATTTTAATTATGCACAACATCAGGAACATTTACGCACAGATTCATCACATTTACGCACAACTTCATCCCAAACGTCTTCATTGGCATCTATCGCCCAACTGTTTTGAGGATCTGTCAGCATTTTCAATACCAAACTTAGTTTTTTCTTGTTGGCTTTGGCTACTGCATCTTCCTTTCCTAACTTCAGCCATTTCTGTCTGACTCCACACTTCTACTCAACTTCATATAGTAGCATACAAATATGAGGCAGTCGGGGTAATGACCTTGTTCAGGAAAAATCTTGGAAAAAATATCCATGTATACAAGCGTTTCCCTATTTATATCCACGACTTCTGATGATAGTTTCAGTTCATCATATCTTTGGATCAAATAAGGCATACAAGCCTTTGCATTATAAGAGCTTGATTCTTGCATTTAACTTTATAGCTTGGAAGACTGTTATAAAACTCCCACTCACCCTCTGAAAAGTCATACTCTAACAATGTCCAATGTGTACTGGAAGGGTTTTCCTTTGTCATATAGTTCATTCGAATGAACATTTTTTCAACTTTAATAGGGAGATTAAAGATGAATTCTTGAACATATTTGGCAATCCAATCTTTGTCCTTTGTTTTAACAAAAATCTGCAAAAGAAATATTTTTTAGGAAAAAAAAGTTAGTGGATGCAATTAAAAGGATGCACAACATGTATAGGAAACAATGTTGAATAACTTGTTATGCAGTTTAAATTTAGTTGCATAAATTGTTATGCAGTTCAAAACTAGATGCATAACTTTTTATGCAGAAGTAATAATATGGGCATAACAGGATTTTTTTTTTTTTGATGCAAAATAAATTGTATTATTGATTGTAAGTCAAATTGTCTGACAACAGATAACCTTCAATAACACTCATAGGGTTTTCTAACCAAATATTATTGACTCTATATGATGAATAACTTGCCAGCTACAATTCCAAGCTCCAGTTAACAGTATCTCTGAATGCAATGCATTTTGCTTGCTCCGAATTTGTTATTCCTGCATAGAATTTTGCGAACCCTCCTCTCCACAGACCTATATGATCAAGCAAAACAAGAGCAATGTCAGTTAGACCAGTATTTGGATCATAAGAAGCATCACAATTTAATTTTAGAGAAGGAAAAACAGGAGGAATCCATTGTGAGTTATGATGGTCTGTAATAACTCTCACAGTTGTATTTTCTAACTACTTTGTATTAAGATTTTCCCAGTAACTGGTAAAGCTTAACACTTTTCTCGCAACTCCTTGTGGATCTGCCTTAACATTTTGATTTTGAACTTCACATCTTGTATTCCAAAAGACCATCAGACTGTCATTGCCATATGGAACCAATTTGTTTGGCATGTTTGTTGTTGATGCATTTTCCACCAATGATGAATAACTTGTCATACAGAAAACCTAATTATGATGACTTGTTATGTAGAAAAAGTGACAGTTTTACACTTTAAAGCGGATTCATAATAAAAGTTAAAATGTTGGGAAATGATTTTCTTTTTTTGACTTACCCAAGCATCTGGCCTCATGAATGCAGACTCCGCATACTTCTGTTGATAACTCATATTATCCTCTTCATTTTTCCGCTTCTTGAACAACATCTAACTGTAGAAGCGTATCACTTGTTCTTCTAGGTATTCATTGTTCATCAGATGCCTTATTATGTCTCCGTGAATCCGAATATCCCATAAGTACGGGTCTTTTCCGTTTCTGATACTCCAAGCCGTATTTCTGTAGAAGACACAATTAGTGAGATATATATTCAAGTGACATGCGGCAGAACCATAAACTAGATGGTTGTGTTATGCATGGATTGTTTTAGAAGCATAATTCATTATGCATGGGTTTTTTTGAAGCATAATTTGGTATGAATTTGTTTTTTAATAAGCATAACTTGTAATGCATCTTAGTTTTTATATACTTACAGGTTGTTGGCATGCCCAAAGTATGTCTCCAGTACTTCCATCATGGCTGGTTTTATTGTATCTTTGCAATCTTGAAAGCATTCTATTGTTTCCAGCGGAGGTAATTTTCTAAACGGCCTGCCAACAGAAGTACAAGGATTTTCTTCTTCAACTTTATTCTCATCAGGCTTGTCTTTTTCTGTTGCTGCTTCCCTAGGTCACAATCTTTGAGTAGTATACTGGTTGTACTTTCATTACATGTTGTCCTTTGTTTGATTATTTTTACCTTGCTTCCTGGTTGGTTTTTCCCTTTATGCTCCTGGTCCCCATCCTCTTCTGCCTGGTTAGATTTTCCTTTTATTGAGTATTTCTTCACAGTTTGCTTCTTCGAAAATTCTGTTCTTCGTACAAATTCTCCTCCTAGTTCTTCTTCTTACAGATTCATGTAACCAAAATGTGTTAGATATAACCAATATAACCAATTTATTTTGAAATTAAGTAAATAGTAGTTGATTAAACAACAAAACAGCAACATGATAAATAATATATAGTTGATTAAAAATAATAAATAGTATATAGTTGATTTGACATTAAAAAAAACTTCAAGCAGTTCATGTTTTTTAAAATACATAATCTGTTTTATATTTTATATACCATTGTCTGTGAAATTCTCTCCATCTCTGCAGCTTCATTTGAGTCTTCTTTGTTTTCAGCATCTTGTGTGGCTGGAGTTGAGGGATTCTATGCGGCTTCTTAGTTTTCAGCAGCTTCTTCTGTGGATGGAGTTAAAGGATTCTCTGCCAGGTACCTCACCACATCATTGGACGTCTCAACGACCATCTCCTTATCTGCATCAACGACCGTCTCAACAGCTGGTTGTTGCGGCTTTTCTGCGACTTGCTCTTCTGGCATCTCAACAGCGGGTTGTTGTGGCTTTTCTGCGACTGGCTCTTATGGAATATCAAAAGCTTGTTGTTTTTTTCCTCCAGCACCATCTTCTCCTTATGAAATACGGAGATTAAATATGGGCCCTTCACCTGCTTCTGCTTTCTTCTGAGTTTCTGGAAGATGTTCATCATCTTCTCCTCCAGCACCATCTTATCCTCCAGAACCATCTTCTCCTCCAGCACCATCATCACCATCCAAAAATTCTTTTTCTTGTGCTTTAATTCTTTCTTGAGTTGTTAATAGATTTGGTGTTTCCTCCAATTCCTCTGGCGTGCCTGTTTCCTTGTCGCTGGATAGATTAACAACTTTTTCCAGGATCATGAACTTGAAAGGTAAAGACTGGAGTCCTTGACTAGCAGTTTGGTCTTGGCTATAAAGTCGGATAACTTCCTGCAATGATTCTTATGTAGGTTGATCAGTTGAAGATACCATTTCAACAAATGTCTCATTCCTTGGAAAATTTTGACTCAGTGGGACGCGAGGCTCAGCTGATGATGCATCGACGTTAGGGCCACCTGAAGATTCCACTCGCACCTCCTCTTTTATGCCTGAAGCAATGAGAAACTTCTTCATATCATCATACCAGTCAGAATTGAATGCTTCTCCATTCTTTCTTTTTGTTTCCTGAGTCTGTTTCACGTGTTGTAACATTTAATCTTCAAACTTTTTCCAGGACTATCGGGACACATTTCTTGTTCAATGATCTGCAAAGTATCCTGAAATGCTTCTTCATACTTGTCTGTGTTATCTTCAATATTCGTTGCGATAAGTTCTTATAATTTCATGTTTCTTGGTTCTCTTGGTTCACAGAGTTCCTACTCCATTGGACTGTACACATCTCTAAAGTTCTCATGAAACTGCAACATGATTAATAACACTCATCAGGGAATGCATGACAAATTTAACAACATTTTTTATATGCATAACATGTGATGCAGATATTTTAAACAATGCATAACTAATCATGCATTAAACGTTGGAGCTGCATAACTAGTTATGCAATTATTTATTAAGGTGCATAACATATTATGCACTCATATTTCACAACCCTGCTTAACACTTTCTCATTTTTAAATAATGCATAACTGATGCCATGCATTCACAATTGCAGCTGCATAAGATGTTATGCAGTTATTTATAAAGTTTCATAAACAAGTACTTCTAAGCTTGTAATATGCTTCTTGAGCATTGCCCTCTTCATTGCTGCAAAGTCCCGCCTTGCAGCTCTTGGTGTAGCAGTGGGATTGACCTTGACGTCTTCGGATGATATCCCGGCTATGTTAGGGTGCTCAGCCAACCAAAGCTGCATAAAACAATAACTAATAAGATATTATATAGATATGATTTATTGACAGAGATTAAGAAAGTAGAAAAAAAAACAACTCACAAGAGAATATATAGTGCAACCAGTGCAATTCCTGATAAGACGATTCTTTTCTTTCACAGTTTGGATGCCGTCCATCAGGTGTTCGTGAATTAGATCAGGAAATTATACATAGTCCATTGTTTCCAAATCCTTCACCAAACCAACATATGAGACGTCCAAATTATCTCCCATTGACCCACAAAAGAACAAGACGACTAGCATGTAGAGGCAGACAAGGCAGACAACTTCCTCTTCACGACCTTTCTTATCAAGTTTTTCCAACACCAGCCTTTAAATATCATCTACCCACACCTTTGTTACTCGTGCTTTGAGATCTGTACTCACTTTACCTAATGTTGTTCTACATGGGAATTGCTTGACGAAGGCAAATGACAGAGTCAGCCCTATCTCTTCCTTTAAAGTCAGAATATTTTTTCCTCTATTTCCTTTAAATCTTGGCATCTGAAAAGTAACAACAAGCTCACTAGCCATTGACCGTATAGACTTGTTTTCAGACACCTTAAATGAATGCTGACTCAAATCATCATGGTTATATGATAGAAGGACCTCATCCATCAGCTGGATGCTCTTACCATCCAAGTATGACATGTCCGCAGTATATAACCAGTTATAAAATTTCACAAATCGACTCACATTCATCATACTAGCCTATAGTGGAGTAAAACTACCTCTATCCTTTATTTTTGTGAACAAGGTACATACCCTTAGAAATCCTGCTCTATAAGTACCTCCTTGAGTTGCAGGTTTGGGTTTAGGTTTAACTGCATAAATAAAAGAACAAAAAAATTGCATTTTACTAAGTTAGAACAGCTATTTTGACTGCATAACCTCCTATGCCTCTTATTTAGGCATCTATATAAACTGTTATGCACATTTTTTACCATGCATACCCTATGATGCATTACTTGTTAAAATGTATTTTGCAGATTTTTTATATGCATAACCTATGATGCACTACTTATTAAAATGTAAGCAGACATGTAAATGAGATATTATGCACACCTAATTTTCTGCATAACCTATTATGCATTTTTTTAAAGAAGCGTTATGTGTTTTACAAGCTGTTAACTACAAAACTAGCAGGTAAATGATCAAGAGAAGTTTATTAACTGATGCATTACAGGATTTCAATGCACCTGGTTTATAGATGACACATTGCTGAACAAGTTCTTCTCTTCTTCTTCATCTTCTTCTTCACTTTCGGATGTTTCAATTTGCTTCTCCTTCTTCTTCCTTTTCAGGTCTTCTGATTGTTTGGGCTCACATCTTTTTCTTTTATTCTGATTATCAACAACTTGCTTGACTGAAACAGACCAAATCAACATTGAAACAAATCAACCACACCAAAGAAACAATATATCACATAAAAGATATCACAAGCAAATCTTACCAGCTTCCTTTGGTGCAACTTTCTCTGTATCATTTGTATCATCCTCATTCTCTGTATCATCATCCAAAACCTCCTTTGGTGCAGCTTTCTCTGCTTTCTTTTTTCCCTTAGTAGTTTATCAGCCTGAACTCTAGATGCAGTGTTCGCAATTAATTGCTCCTCAGCTTGCCGATCAGAATCTAATAGCAAACAAGAACAAAATTATGCATAACAGAAAAGATCAAGTTATGTTCAGAATCATGAAAGATGTAGGCAAGTTAAGTTCTCACCAGCTTTCTTTTTAGTCTTTGTTTTCTTTTCTGCTTCAGGCTTAGGTGAACTAGGTGATACACGATCTTCCAATCTCTGCGACTTCCTTGATGTGGGGATTGATTCAGGATATTTTTGACACACAAATAAATAAGGTATTCATATCAGGTTATGCAGTAACTTTGGTAAGCATAACCTATCATGCATCTGCATAACAAGTCATGCACATTTATTTTATTTTGCATAACATGTTATTCAGATTTTTTTTGTTGCATAACATGTGTTTTTTTGTTGCATTACATGTTATGCAAATATGAATCACAGACACATGAAGGAATGTAAATGCATAGAAGAGACTTTCTTTTTCTTCTTGGCAGCGTCGTGCTTTACGTTGGTTCTCGTCTCCTTTTGCTGGTGTTCACCATCAGTTTCCCCTTTTCCCTCTTCTAGGTTATCATCATTAGCAGGTAAAAATGATGTTAAGAACTGAAGTAGATTCAAATGAAAAAGTAAAACTTAAAAATGGGTAAGTTTGACAGGGTGTTGTGCAGTGTTTTTTTGGTGAGCATAACCTGTTATTCATCTGCATAACTTGTTATTTTTGGCAGATTTTGTTATGCAAACATGAATCACACATGAACTAGTGAAGATGCATACCAGAGACTTCCTTTCTCTTCACAGCATCGTGCTTTGCCTTCATTTTCATCTCCTTCAGTGGTTGGTCACAATCACTTTCTCTTTTTTCATCTTCAACATCAACAGGTAAAAATGATGTTAAAGTCGAAGATTGGGTAAGTTATAAAGCAAAAGAAATTATGGGCAAACATATTCAGGATGAAAATATCACCATAAACATTTTTCTTCTTAGATTTGTTCTTTTTCCCTTTTTCCCGGCTTCTGGTTCATCATCGACAGTTACTAAAACAAAACTTAAAATTAAAAAAAAAAAAAAACTGGAAAAAACAAAATCAAACACTAACAGATGAAATTAATGATAAATCTCACTTTTTTTTTGTTTCTTCGACTTGATTTTTCCTTCTTCGTCTTTTAGGTCATCGACACCAAGAACAAAAGTTAAAATCGAAAAAAAAAATCAAATCTGCTGAATGCATGGAAGAATACCATCGATTAAACTAGTTTTAATACTTGATTTCTTCTCTTTCGACTTCTAGAGACGTGTTTTTGTTGGTGTGTCATCCATTTTTGTTGAACTGAATTCTAGGATTTGTGAACTCTAAGTAGTTTCTAGCATTTTTTAGAGTTTGAAATTGTTTTCTAAGGTTTAATCAACTTCAATCATCGATTTAAATGATCGATTTCTTTGAATGATGGAGAAAAAAAATTCTCTGCAGATCCATTACGGAGTTAATGGAGGAGGAAAAAAGAAACTGGTGAAGAAGAAATAAAAGTAACGGGTGAAAACGAAATAAATATTGTGACTGTTTCATGGAGTCAATGAGACTGCCGAACCGCTGAAGGGTATTAGCGTACTTCTACGCTTTTTAAATATTTTTAAAAAAATCTGGGTGCGACTGAATTTAAAATTAATTATGGGCCTGACAATAATAAAAAGAAAAAAAAATTGGGTTTGCGCCTAATTTTCTCAAAATTAATAACCATAGGTGGATTTCTTGTCGTCGATATTACTGGCCCAATTAATATAAGAGAAGCCCAGTAGAAAAGAAGACATGTGTGTAAAGTATTGTCCATGATCCGTCGATGCACCTCATATATGCAGTAGCATGATATGATATGTTGTTCTTGGATGTTGCATATGTTGGCAGTGACGGACACACATTAACAAAGTAATAAGATAACGGGAGCATGTTATGGTAGTCAAGTCAAGTGTTTTAGTTTTCTTTTTCTGAAACTGAAGAAACGGTTGGAATTAAACTTGATAAGAGTTTACAAAAGACTAGATTTGTGCCCGTGCTACGCATCTGACATATTTGTTTTTTTAAATTGGTGTGCCCCCGCCCCGTGGCGATGAATTTTTGATTTGGTGTGCCTCGTGCATAGGGTTCTCCCCGCCCCGTGGCGATGTATTTTTGATTTGATATGCGCGGGACTTCGCCCCGTCTCGTGGAGATGTGTTTTTAATTTGGTGTGGCGGGGAAAAACACATTAAATAGATTGAAAATATGTGCAGATTTTATTTATTTTTTTTCCTTTTAACCCATCTCGTGGAAATGCATTTTTGATTTGGTGAGGACGGGGCTTCGCCCCTCCCCGTGTAGATGTATTTTTGATTTGGTGTGGCGGGGAAAATACATTAAATAGGTGGAGGATATGTGCAAATTTTATTTATTTTTTTCCTTTTATTGTCGCAGAAAATATGAAGATTTTTTCCCCTTTATATATTAATTTGGAAAAAATAGTCCTAATATACTAATTACTCGATTTACAAATTGAATTTGGACTTCTATAAAATTCCAAACATGGTAAGTTAGGTTTTCTATAATTTTTAAATCAATCATATGTTGCCAAGTGTCCTCACCTAAATACCTAAATATTGTCACTTTATAAATTCCAAATTGAATTTGGTTTCCTTTTTTTAATCTTTTTCCTATTCTTTTTAAACCAACCATACGTTGCCAAGTGTCCTCATCAAAACGCTCGTTTCACAAAATTCAAAAAAGGCTTATTTCGGACAATAGGAAGCGAGGGTTTCATCACCATTCAACGTGGAAGCTTTATTTGTCTAGGCCTTTAAGTCTGTAGATGCATCCTCCTGTCGTTTAACATTAATTAAGCTTCGAGGAGTATTAATCTAAACTTTAGTATCTCTATCATCTCTTGTGTGTTTAGACTAAATATCTGCCACCTTATTCCTCTCTTTTGACACATAGATACGTCGGCGAGAGATAAAAGATCTAAAGACATTTTTGATATAAAGAATTAAATTGTGGAGTCTCCGATCGATATTGAAGTTTTCGGTATTCACCACTAGTTTAGAGTCTATTTCAAAGTGCATATCCTCCACTCCAAAGTCCTTTGCCCATTGAGTCGCTTCCCGTAATCCTTTGTACTATGACTGCTATGCACTAACATATTTTTTTTGCTAAGTTACTCTGCAATAACAACCAAAGTTAAGTAGATCTGTAGATGCATTTCGAGCTCTAATGTTTCCTTGCAAAATCACGTAGAGTTAGACCAACTCCACCTGTTTTTGTAATATCATGAAAGATACCAATCAGAATTAAGTGTTACAACGCTCCTGGGATGGGAACCAATGCATGTTTTATCTATTTACTCTAGACTCTACAATCCTACTTAGTTTAGGTTTAGACTCATGATGAAATATATTTTTCCTGTAGTTAACAATAATACTGTACTAGACAACTTTTCCTTGGAATACTTTTTCGCATTTTGCTTTCCAGATAGTCCAGGTAATCACAACAATTTTGCTCATGTCGTCTTCTCTAATTTGATTAGCATGCAACTTATCAAACCACTCACACACCCAATCATGCGAAGAGATATTATTATTGAACTGAAAACCTAATATAGAAAACCAGACATCTTTTATTACCACACACTCGATTATAATATGTGATGGAGTTTCTTCAACCTGAGGTCCTGAGCGCATAAAGGACAGCTAGAATCCAAACCTTGAGTCACATTTACGATCTTATCTCTTGTATGCAGTATATTTATTTACTCTTGGGAGAGTTGGGAGTTTCCGCGACCTCTTTAAAATATGTTACAATCTAACTCCCACCATGTTCTTATGATGAATCTCTTCAAACATTTTCCTATAAGTTGATTTCATTGAGAATCTACCATCTCTCTCTAATGTCCAGATTAGTTTATCTTCATAATGTTGATGCACAAATATATTAAAAATGCATCGTGTTGTAGCAAATTCAAATAGATATAATATAAGATTGATTTCTTGGCTGCATATGTTTCCTTCGAAAAGTTGATCCACATAGATAAACTGTTGTTGATTTGTGACCCCTTGTTTTGGAATAGGAGGAGCATCTACTCTGGAATCCACATGTGCTTCCAAACAAAGATGCCATAACCTTTTGCAACACTCCAACAATTGTACTTTTGGATGAAGTCCAATTCTAACGAAATACTCCTCCAAGACCAAGCTGTGTTGCTTTTTTTGCTGCGATAAAAAACTTTTCCATCTGGAAAATATTTGGCTCTTAGAGACATGGTGCATATAGAAGTATCATCTGTGTATAGTTTTCATGCATACTTTGCGAGTAAAGCTCTTTTGAAGATATAGAGATCTATGAATCCTAATCCTCCCTCTTCTTTAGGTTAGTTTACATTCCTCCACGAGATGAAGTGCTTTCCTTTGTTGGTGTTTTGGTTTCTCCAGGAAGCTTGTTTAGTCGAGTTCATATTGGAGATGGTAGAATCTGGAATTGCATTGGTTACATTTTTTGTCATGAATGATCTAGCAGCTTCAGACATATTAATGCTTCCTCACTTAGTGTGTCTATTTTCCATCTAATTAATTAGAGAGAAAATGAGATTTTCTTGTTTCTGCCAACAAAAAAGGGTAACCCTAAATAATTTTCCTTATTAATATCAAGTTGTCTCACCTGCATTGTACAACTTAAGTCTTAGCAGCATGAAGGTCTTATATTCTTACTAAAATAAAATGCAGATTTATGAAAATTAACTAGTTGTCCTGAGCATGCACTAAACAACTCTATTACTTCAAGAAGTTTGTTGGTTTGAGCTAGGTTTGGTCTGCAGATTAGCAAACAACCATCCGAAAATAATAAGTGATTGATCTTAGGAGCATACTTAGAAATATTTATAACTGTTAGTTGATTGGTTTGACTCACAGTGGTTTAAGAATCTCGAGAATGCTTCCATTGCTAGAATGAATACGTAAGGAGATAAATGATCTCCTTGTCGTATTCCCCTGGCGGGTTTGAATGCTTGAGTAGGAGCACCATTAAGTATGATCTCAATTTCCGTAGTGCTGATACATTGTGAGATAAGCTGACAAAATTTTCCATCAAAACCAAATTTGTTAAGGACTTCAATCAAAACACCCGTTCCAGTCTGTCGAATGCTTTCAACATATCCCTTCTAAAATCTAAATAACCAGTTCTACCACCCTTTCTTTTCATGGCTTGCACCAACTCCTGAACGTAGCAAATATTTTCAGAGATTAATCTCCCGGGAATATAAGATGTCTACAGTGGAGAGATTATATTCACCATATGCTTCTTAAGCCTTAAAGAAATAATCTTAGAGATTAGCTTGTACAATGTATTGCATAGTGCAATAGGTTTAAAGCCTCCCGGACTGTGAGCATTATTAGACTTAGGTATGAGAGTGACTCTGGTATTATTGAGTTTCTTGAGGAGAAAACATGAATGAAAGAATTCCTTAATCATGTTACAAACAACGTCTTTCACCACTTGCCACTAAATCTGATAAAATCTCGGCGGAAAACCGTACGGTCTTGGAGAGGTCCATGGATCCATGGACATTAGAGCACCAAAAATTTCCGAGTCTGAAGGGATGGTCGTGAGTTTTGAGAACGTGGGGGTACCAAAATACGCCACCACCCTTTTCTTAGGCAACTTGTATGGAAAAGTTATATCTCTTTCTCCCACAATCAGAAAGTTGACAAAACCAAATCCGTGAACCTGATTTATCCAACAAACATTATCCAATATCCAAGAATCAAAAAATCAAGTCATATCCAACAAACAAGGATAGATGCATCTACTTTGATTGATTAACGTACAACTTGTGATATTTCAATTATAAAGATAAACAATATAATGCAGAAAAAAATAACACAGACACCAGAAATTTTGTTAACGAGGAAACCGCAAATGCATAAAAATCCCGGAACCTAGTCCAGATTGAACACCAAACCGTATTAAGCCGGTACAAAAACTAGCCTACTACCAATTAACTTCGGAATGGAATGTAGTTGAGACAATGAGAAAGATGCACTCACAATCTCAGAAAGTTTGAAGTAAAAATCCTCAAACGTATCGTTATCATCACCTCCACGTTTAAATCATTTATTTGATGTTGATACTTCTAGAAGAACTCAAGAATTGTTAATTGCCAAGTCAAAAGAAGATGTTATGTTCTGGATGCCTGCAAAAGATAGTAAATTCTCAGTAAAGAGCATATACAGGTTGTTAACTAAGTCAAACAAGGAAGTTCAAGTCAATGGAATCGTAGTTAACACTAAGGTATGGAAATGTGACACGACTCACTGAATAAAATTGTTTGCATGGAAGTGTATTAGGGATATCGAACTCTTCCAAAACCAAGTTGGTTATGTATAATGGGAATATGGACACCCATTGTAACATTTGTGGTCACTGTGAGGAAACAATGGCACGTATAATTTTTTATTGTAGACGTGCTAGAGCAGTCTGGAGAGGAATTAATATCAATATTGACTCTATTAGAAGTAGTTGTCACATTGTGTCAGAATGGGTTCTCAGTTGGTTCACCTCAAATAACACCATTAATGAAGAGAGACTGTTATATTCACTTATGATTGGAGCTTGGGTGATGTGGAAGGCTATGTGTGATGTTGTGTTTTAAGGAGTCTCTCTTAACCCTCTTAACTCATTACATAAAATTCATTATTATTCGGCTCCTCGTTTGCATGACATTGAATATGGCTTGAACACACAATCCATTAATGATCCATCTCTTTGGGAACCACCTTTAGATGGCATAATTAAGTTTAATGTGGATGTATCTTTTGATCATTCAACTAACCAACTTGGTACTGGTATTGTTATGCGTAATCACACAGGCAGCTGTCATGGGATTAAAGGACACTACAAACGGAATGCTAAGTCCAGAAGCAGGGAAGTGTACGGCAGTACGTGAAGCTTTATCGTGGGCAAAACAAAAACACCACACATTGAAGCTGATGCAAAACTGATCATAATTCTATTTCTGGACGCACCTTACTCATTCAATGGAAGAATAGGAACATAATAAAAGAGATAGAACATTTAGTCTCTGATTTTATTCTTTTATTAGTAGAAATGATAATGGAAGAATAGGAACATAAAAGAGATAAAACATTTAATCTCTAATTTTATTCTTTTATTAGTAGAGATGATAATCAGGTGGCCGATGGTTAGAGAAAAGCTGCAAATGTAGAAGCGTATGACAATGTCTCTGCTGATGTATGTAGTCTTTTAGCTAAAGACCAACTCAACACTTCTCACTAATAGCAATAAAATTCTATTTTATTTATAAAAAAAAAATACGTAGTATATTAAACAAATAATTTGGAAGATTGACGATGTATGTGAAAATAATTTCAATTCCTTAATATTTTTGCAAGACCCTAGTTAAGCAAGTAATTTAGGATAGATTTTTGCAAGACCCTAGTTAAGCAAGTAATTTAGGATAGAGGGAGTATCAAGTAACAGTGGTGACCCTTATATGCTCATAATACCATTTTACACACACAAAAAAAAAAGAATTGGATGTTCATGTTCATGTCTACAGGATGAAAGAAACTACGCAGAATTTACATAACGTTTACACTTAATGCACCACCTTGTCAAAATAAGGTGTCCTCAACGAGTTCAGAAGTCAAATGCTGGCATAGCAAACTGAGAAGAGAAAGCCTCGACACGGTTACGAAGGTCAATAATATCCTTTTTCTTTTGAAGGCCCTTGAGGAAATCCTTCTGCAGCTTCCCATGTTCCCTCTGGACGATGCTTGCAATTTGTGCGGCCCTGAGGAGGAAATCGGCTATTGTCTCGAAATCGGACTCAATACAGCCTCTTGTTGTCATTGCAGGAGTACCTGAAGAATGTTAGGAAAGTGAAACTATCAGCAGAATGGAAAATGCTCTGGAAAGTGTTAATTAAAGCAAGATGTTATTTCTCTGAGAAGAAATTTAACCGTAACAAGAAGATGAGGGTAGCAGTTCTCTTACCAATTCTTACTCCACCTGGTGAAATAGCTCCATTATCACCAAATATGGCACTTTTATTAAGAGAAATGTGGCACATCTCACAAACCTTCTCAAAGGTCTTACCTGTACAGAAATGAAAAGCATAAAGGATGGTCAGGAAGCAAATCAGCAAACTAGGAACAACTAATTTTAGACATTAAATCCCTGACAATACAAGAAAATCTACTAATTCCTTACAAACCAGATTACTAGCATGCCAAAATAGTTTACAGATTATCTGTCTATCATCGAGAAAATTTTTTTTATCGATAACTCGTGAGAAATAATTCAGTAGATCACCTGAGAAATCCAGATCATATTCTACTGTACACACATCGTATACATCAAATACTAGGTTTCGACAATCAGATAAATAAGGTGAATTGATCCCTAGTGATATAGGAAATTGAGTAAGAGAGTCGAATAGAAATCAGGCTCAATCGTTTTTCTTCCCTCTCATTTTTTCCAATAAGCAACCAAAATCCACAGTATCAAACTCGTATATAAAGAACATACTATGTACAGGTGACCAAAATAATATATCTTTCTAATTAACAAGAGAAAAAACAACTAGGACCAACCTACAGCACAACTTCTAGCAGAAAAGATTTTCACTTGTGGAGGAATGTTACATCAAAACATAAAGTATGAAGATATGCAGCCATCGAGAATGTAATGTAAAATAAATTATCATGAAATCAAATCCACTACTTCACAGCTTCAGGGATCCTCTAGTAAGCCTTAATGGGCAAGAAAGCTCAAGGCTATAAGAAAAGTAACAAATTATGAAACTGCAGTCCAAGTAAACAAACACTTGATACCTCAAAAACAACTAAGGAATTTAAGGCAAATAAAGAACTGTAAGATTAACCAGATATTTATAATTGCAGTCAATGGGCTAAACATATTTTTAATCTATTCTGCAGAGAGTGCAGTATAATACTCCCTCCGTCCCTAATTAGATGACCTACTTGGTTTTAAGTTTTGTCCCATAAATAGATGACCTATTTTTGTTACTATAAGAAATATGTATAATTTGATAGTTATGTTTATATTCGTTAGTTAGGTGTTTTAAAATGCTGTTCAACGGTATAAAATTCACGAAAAACCATGATATAGTTTAAGAGATAAATCATTTCTAAGTTTTACTAACATCCTTGTCTTAAAAATTGTGCAAACTACAACTAGGTCATCTAATTAGGGACGGAGGGAGTACCTGTTAATCCGAGATTTCTCAGGTCCCAAAGAACTAAATGGTTGTCTGTACCCCCAGTAACCAATCTGCATTTTCTTCTTGTCAACGCAAATGCTAAAGCCTGAGCATTTCTTTTCACTTGTTGCATGTAAGCCTTGTACTCGGGCGTCGCAACTTGTTTTAGGGCAATTGCTAGGGCTGCAATGTGGTTATTGTGAGGTCCACCTTGCAACGATGGAAAGACGGCAAAATTTATTCTTTCCTCCAAGTCATACTCCTCATTTTCATCCACCTGATTCATAAGCGTCCCTCTTTTTCTTGGTTTTAGGCCTTTCCTGTAAAAGACGATACCTCCTCTGGGACCACGGAGACCTTTGTGAGTTGTCGAGGTCACAACATCACAATACTCAAAGGGGCTTATGCATTCCTGTAGATCATCCAAATAGACATCCGTGTTAAATATTTCAACAAAATGTCAATGAGCAATTCGAGCTTAAATCATAACAAAAATAGGCAGTCCAAGTAACATAGTAGAAAGATGTCAGCACGCATGGGAAAGTCCTCGAGTAGAAAAAAACACATTTCAGAAGATATTGGGCTGAATAAGCAACATTGAGGTATTAGCACTACAAGACGAGCTAAACTAGACCATTATAAACAGATAGATACCATCTCATCTTAAGCCACCAAAAGTCAAGCTTCAAGTTGTGATAACATAGAAACAAAACAAAGCTCAAGTCTGCAGGCTCTGCCCAAATAAACATGCTGTTTGTTAGCATCTTAAACTGTACCTTTCAGACTAAGGACATCATTAGGCCTATTCTTGCAAATGAACACCACTATTGCTTTGTGACAGAACATGAGAGATACGATGTGAAGCCAAACCATCTTTAACCAATCAGAAATCAACTTGCCCACTCAAGTTACCTTACAAGACCGAAACTGCTTCAAAACATTCAGCAATCTAACCTTCTAGCTAGTGTATGTGTGTAGCATGCCCAATTGGCAATTTATTTACAAATTCACAGCTGTACACGCTATTCAACCTCCAGGTTTGCTAGGCTAATTTTTTTAAGAAAAAAGTAGTATGACCCCATTGTTCATGCATACACACAAGTCTGGTCCCAAACTTGGAAGCATAACAAACCCTATAATGGCAAAGATATAATTTGAGAAAAATAGGGCCAAAATAAACAAATAAATACAAAGACTTAAAACAAGACCACTTGCCAACTGCAAACATAATTAAGCAGATGAAAAAAAGAAGCAAAGCTTATACTAATTCTGTCACTTATAGCACGTCCATGATTTAGGAATACCGCCAATCAATTTAAAATGATATCAAAAAACATATAAACAGTAGAATAAGGCAAAACGATATGGGAAGATTCCAAACCTTGGCAGCGACTAGACCACTAATATGAGCCATATCACACATTAGCACAGCTCCACATTTATCAGCAATCTGTCTAAACCTCGCATAATCCCACTCTCTAGGATACGAACTCCCACCGCAAATAAGTATCTTAGGTCGAAAATCAATTGCCCTATCTTCTAACTTATCATAATCGATGTAGCCAGTATATGGGTTCACTTTATACGGGAAACTTTCAAAGAAAATTGAAGCACCAGAAACTTTCTTCCCACTAGGTGTACAGTACCCATGACTCAAATGTCCTCCAGAAGGTGAATCCAAACCCATAATCCTATCTTTAGGCATAAGAAGACCAGTGTAGACAGCAAAATTTGCAGAAGTACAAGAATAAGGCTGAACATTTACACCCCAATGATCAGTATCAAGATGAAATGCAGTTAAAGCTCTTTGTTGACAAAGTAACTCAATTTGATCAATATACTGATTACCCACATAATATCTTGCACCAGGTGCTCCTTCTGAATACTTATTCGTTAAATGACTACCTAGTGCTTCCATTACAGCTTTACATACAAAATTTTCCGAAGCAATCAACTCAATACCTTTAATTTGTCTTTGTTTCTCCTTTTCCATAATTTCATGTATATCTGGATCAGCAACAGACAAAGGTTGATTACTCCAAGCCCTAACAGCAGCTCGTCTAGTCTCAAGACTTTGTTCATTTGAAACCCCAACCCCTTTTTTCGAAGACGACGTCGATGAAGAAGAAGAATCAACTTCTCTTTTTCTCTTCAAACACATCTCATGCCCTAAAATCTTAAACTTCTCTCCCTCCTCATCTTTCATTTCATCATTACTACTTTTATCTACTGCTGTTGCAACTGATTCATCATCAAGTAATTGTAACGGAATCGACGGAGTCGATGAACTCTGACGCGAAATTGAATTATTATTATCACCAATTGATGTATGATGTGAAGGTGAATTTTGATGATGGTGATGAAAACCTAAAGATAGTGTTGATCTTGCTTGAGATAGATCCATTTTCCCCAAAAATCAAACCCTAACACTAAACTAAACAAAATCAAACCCTAACAGCAACAACAGCGACAACAACAAAAACAACGGCAAGAATTTCTACAACAATTACAACGAAAGAACCGGAAATGAGATGAAGATTTACTTGATTTCGCTGCTGATGATGATGATAATTCCATATAGAAATCGAAAACCAGATATTATTTTTGGGGGTTTTATCAGAGTCGTGGTTATGATGTTATTATTCAAAGATATAGTGGTGACGTTTGCGGTGGTTTATTACTTATTTAACATCGTGAGCTGGATTAACGGAATGAACCTAGACTTGATTTTAGTTCTTTAATGTATGACGGTACGTATGTGGCAAAGGCAACTAGGATAGTCGGTTAGCCGGTTACCAAATGTACTTGGGTTAAGAATTTTAACTTGATTATCGGAAAGGGAAAGAATAACGGCTATGTACATTAGTTAGTATTCGGACAATTTACTTGACCAAGTTCATTTTAGGACAATAATATCCAACATGTTTTGCGTTTCTTGGAAAAGTTCATTATTTTTTTGGAAAAGTTATTTAGACTATTTAGTCACCTAGATTATCCATTCTTTTTTGTTTTTGGTAAGCGTATTTCTGACGATTGAACCAAGCCAGTGACGGACCTATGAGAAGACTAACCCGAGTGTTAGTCCCGATCGCCCTTTCGGTCCACAAGTCTAATTTTTTGCTGTTTTGCCAAATTTTATGTTAACTATGTGTATTAGTTCGGGTCTAAATGAAAAATCCATCTTTCTGGGTCCGTCCCTGAACCATGCATCATGCCTCTTTAACACCTCTTTAACGTGACTTGTTCATTTCATCTTTCTTGATTCGATCTCTTTTCTGCAAGGCAATTATCATTTGTACATAAAACCAACCTATTTTTCTGAAATGTCAAACAATACATATTTTTCAAAATTGATCGAATTTGGTCGGAGTAATTTTAATTCCGTATTTCCCTTTCTTAGAATTTTAATAGACCATACTAGAGGCAGTTGAAGTCCCACCAGAATGTGCAATATGATCATCATTATAAATACAAATATGAACTGCTGACCAACAGATAACAGCAAGAACGGACAGTTGGCAAAAAAGTACGAATACTTGCTTGTACTTATAATGGAAGCTTTGAAAACAAATTTGTTGACCTTACAAGGACACTTTAGGCCGGCTAATTGTATAGGATTTTCACCCTATAATTAGCATTTAGCACGAACTGAAAATGAAGCGCATGCTGTCTGTTATGTCTTTAGCTAACGGAGGAACTCGTCGGAATGTTTAGATGTGTTTAACTGACAGAGGCAGTATCCTTGTTCTCGTTAGGGGATCGTCTTTCGGTTACTTTGGTAGTGAAAGGGGATTTTGTCAAGGAGATTTTCTTTCTTCTTTTCTTTTTACTATTGTTGGTGAAGTCTTAAGTTGTATGTTGAGCAAAGCACGAGAACGCGATCAAATCTCGAGTTTTTCGGTCAAGGAGGGGAACAAAAATAAATCACTTGTAATTTGCCGATGATAATATCATTTTTCTTGATGCTAAGAGAGAACAAGTTGATGCCCTTCGTTATCTTCTTCTTTGTTTCGAGTTAATTTCGGGTTTGAAGATAAATTTCTCTAAAAGTAGCTTATTTGGGGTTGTGGTCGAGGATGAAGTTGAAAATTATGCTAACATGTTAGGATGCAAGTATGCGAGTTTCCTAGCATATATCTTGGCCTCCCTTTGGGAGACAAGGTAGGTTGCACTCCAAAATGGGAAAAAACACTTGAAATTTGTGGGAAAAGAGTTACTTCTTAGAATGGAAAAACAATAGCAAGAGGAGGTAAGTTAACTCTCATCAAAAGCGTTTTAGCTAGTCTTCCCATTTATTATCTATCTATTTTTCTTGCTCCTTGCTCCATAACTAAGAAAATTGATAGAGTTGTGAGAAATTCCTTATGGGATGATCAAAATAAGAAAAGAATTCACAATATTGGCTGGAAATTGTCTTCAAAACCAAAAGAAAAAGGTGGTCTGCGTATAAGAAGAACTAAGCAAGTGAACTCGGCTTTGCTAAAAAAATGGTGGTGGCGCTTTGGCGTAGAGAAAGATGTGTTGTGGAGGAAGATCATAGTTGAAAAGGTGGTAGCTTGTGGTTTAATATCTATAAAGAGCTTTAAGATTTTAATAAAAGTATTAGATTCAAGATTGGAGCGGGTAAGGAAACTAGATTTTGAGAAGATTCTTGGCTTGGTGAAGGAATATTATGTGATATGTTTCCTTTGTCTTATGAAGCTTCAAGGACCAAGAGTTTGTGGTGGCTAGTATGTATGACGTTACAGAAGGTGGTGTAAGGTCGACGTTTATGTCTAGGCAAAGATACTTTCAAACCATTACAAGGGAAGTGTCATCTATACCAAATCTTCTTTCTTCCATATCTATTCAAGAAGGGGTTATGGATATCCGAATTTGGGTTGGTGGTGATCATGGTCACGTTAAGGATGGATTAAAGTCAATATCAAGGTGAGCCGGATTATCCAACCAGTGTTGTTTGGAATAATGAGTACCCTCACAAAATCAATTTCTTTATTTTGCTTCTTTCTCATGATCGAGTAATGACCGCGGATAAACTTTTAAGAAGATGTATGGATATCTCTAGTGTATGTCGTTTTTGTGAGGAAGACGATGAATCATGTCTGCATTTGTTTTATGTTTGTTGGAGAATTCAGAGAATATCGGATTACTTTGTTGAAGGGTGCCAATTTGGATGGTCATACGACCCTAATGTCATTACATCTATGAAGACCTGAAAGTTTAATTGGGAAGATGAACGACTTAGTTGAATATGGAATAACATCCTGATTGCTATATGGTGGTGTGTATGGAAACAGCGAAATGCAAGAACCTTTGATAACAAAAAGAAAACTTCGGCGAGCGTCATTAGAGGTATCAAATTACAAGCGTTTTTTTTTGCCGAATCAAATACAAAAATGTTGGGGCTTACGGCAAATATGGTGATTTCTCTATGGGATTCATTATACCGGCCCCGTATTAATAAAAAAAAATATTGTGGTATTTTTTTTGGGTAGCCGAATCCCCTTTCGATTCCTTTTTTTTTTGTTCATTTGTAATCATTGGGTTAAGGTACCCCTTAAGTGCCTTTTTCCAATGAAATTTCTATTTGACTGATAAAAAGGAAGTTATGTTAAAAACTTAAATGTTTGATACTTTGTTTTTACGTTTTATATCTGCAGTATGTATGTTGACGAAACAGGAAAGAAGCCTCATAAAACATTCTAAAGTCATGTGCAATTGAACAGAAAGGATAAGATACATACATGACTATGTTATACAGAGGTGATCTATACTTCGACAGCAAACAGACTAGCATGTCTAAATATACTGTAATGGGGGAATAGATCTTGTAACTTGTTACAAAAAGATTCAGTTCAGCCAGCATTTCCAAGTTGTTATTGTCAGACCAATCACTCAATTCCATAAAAACAACATGAGGAGTACACATTTATAATCCCCAACCAAAATGAGTCAGACGATACGCATATCTGAAAAGCTCATGAAATTGCTGCCTCAAGAGTCTAGCTTTGGCCAAAAACTACAAAACAGACGAACTTGCAACTTGCTCTATCTCTAGACCTCCTGAAATTACCTATAGCATACATTTTGAGACCCAATTAGTTAGGATTGTTCTTAGGGAAAACCATGATACACAATATAACCAAGAAAATATTACAGAGTACAAGAAGCTCTGACACTGCACCCACAATATTATATCGAGAACTTCTCGTAGTACGGCTCTTGAGCTGACAAAGTGAATGCCTCTCTGCTTGCTGACAAAAAGGGCGCAATTCTCCAAGCAAAGTTGCATAATCCCACCCCATGATCCTTTGCATAGTCATAACAGATGTGATATATTGCAAGAGCCTCGTTGTATATATCTACTTTGTTCCTTGTACTTACATTGAGCTCGGTCGCATTATGCAACATCTATAACAGAAACGACCAACAATGATAAGGTACTATTTCATTGCATCACTTAAACGGTAGCTGAAATTGAAAAAAAGAAAGAACCAGTAGTGACCTGTTTATATTTTTGAATAATAGCATTTGTCAGTTTTTCTTTTACATCTTCACCTTCTTTCATTGCACTGCGCATCTCACCTCGGTACTTATCGTATCATTCCTTCCATAAAAGCAAGCAGGACCGTAGAATTTCTCCTAAATAAAAAGGAAAGTTTCCGCACTTCTACAAATAAGAAAATGTTGAAGAATAGGATTCAGTTACAGTATCTATTACGTCCCACTCAATTTGAACCTGTGGACAACCAAAGAGAAAAGAATTAGTGTTGCTTACCTATTTCATGAAGCTTTGAACTTTCTTCATAAGATTCTACTGTATCATAAATGAGTCTCAACATCGACGTTTAATGATAGACATCATCATCGGAGTCATTTTTTCTCAAAAACTGTGGAGATTTCTTAGTCCTTAAGTAGTCTAGAATAGTTACCTGTTGAGAACAAAAAAGAAATTGACCAACCAACCAATTTTTCTTAAGAAAAAGAAAAGATTCATAATCGTCGAAAGGGTTCACCTACCGATAACAAGTATGAATTAGATTCTATAGTGACTTGAAAAGTATAATAAAGAAAACGTTGATTGATTTGCCTTTTTCCCAGTCTTAGCTGCAAATAAATGCATCATAATATATCTCAGCCAGCTACAGAAGTTTTCCTTGGAGAATTTCTTTTTCTTCAGTGTTTTCTTCACCCATTGTCAAGAGTCTATCCATTAGACCCAGCCAGGAAATTGGTGCCAAACCTTTACAGTTACTGGAAGAAAATCTGAACACCAGCTAAACTATTATTAATGTGCAATTTGCTGAAGAAAAGTAGAAATACTACTGTATTATCTTTGTCGCTCAAAAAGTATATGCAGTGACTTCTGAATTGAAGAAAAGGAAAACCGGGATGCAGAATTCGTATTACCTAGAGAAAATAGCGGTTAAAACTGCTTAAAAAGTTCATCTTCCAATTTGTCAGCAAAAAACTGAGTCGGCTTTAAATGGTGAACACTCTCGGCCGCATGATAAGATTTTACCAAAGACTTGCTTGGTTTGAACCAGTTCAAAGAGGAAGACACAATTATTAGCGCACACACGCATATAAGCGTTTTGCATATAATGTTGGAATCTTGCAACAATTAACAACACGTTAGATGTATCAAAATAATATGTAAAGAACTGAATCAAAACAACTCTACCGAAACAACTTGATGAGGGCAGAATCACAGGTTCAAAAGTTGTCCTTAACACATTAGAATGCTAAACCCCTCACAGCGAAGATGTGTCCAGGATAAGACTTCCCAATATAACTTGAATTAGCACAACGCAATTTACCCACTCTCGAGCTTAGCAACAGGGATTGGAAGTGAACACGCAGCGGAAAACAAAGCAAAAAGAAGATTAAAAGACGACTAAAAAGTAGTTGCTTCTGGTGTGTGTATAGAAAACAGATTTTCGAGTTGTATTTATAAGAGAAGATTACTTGTAAATCAAGTTAGGTTTAAGGTTTCCGTATAAGAAGTTTCTTGTAAAACAATTCAAAAACGAAAAAGGAGTTCTCTTATAAATAAAACACTTAAAGAAATTATTTTTGGAATTAATTTCCTAAAGAAAAAACTAGCAAAAATAATATCGAGTAGACACAAGACTTGGTGCATGGTGTACGCACAAACTTCATGGGTTGGGTCATCTATCTTTCATAAGAATATGGTTATATAGTGGAGCTCATTCTCTAGTATACCCAATGTGGGACTAAAGAGATTCATTCACTCAAAGAAATGAGTGAGCATCCATAGAGCCCTTAGGTCCTAAGTGAAAAAGCAGGGGTCTAACAACCACACCCAATATTTCGCTTACCAATCTGTATGGACAAAATCCAATATACTTTTGAGAGAATCAACTAGAAAGTCAGACTCAATCTCAAGAAAAGTATATCCAAGAGTTCATATCTCTGTTTCACAATGTAATCAGCAAATCAAACAGATAGAAATCCGTGAGCCTGATTATTATGTGAAATAAATTGAACGGTACCAAAGACCAATGTTCAAGGATCAATCAATTTCAATCAACAACCAAAGGTTGGATTTACCAATTGATCGATTCAACGCACAACCTGTGATATTTCAATTATATAACAAAATATAATGCGAAAAAGAAATAACATAGACACCAGAAGTTTTGTTAACGAGGAAACCGCAAATGCAGAAAAACCACAGGACCTAGTCTAGATTTGAACACCACACTGTATTAAGTTGCTACAGACACTAGCCTACTACCAAGATAACTTCGGACTGAATGTAGTTGATCCCTAATCAATCTCATACTGATCAAGGTACAGTTGCGTTCCTTACGCCTCTTGAACCACCCTGGATTCTGCGCACTTGATTCCCTTATTTGATCTCACCCACAACTAAGAGTTGCTCCGACCCAAAGTCAAAGACTTGATAAACAAATCTGTATCATACAGAAAAGTCTATTGAATAGATAAATTTGTCTCCCACAGATATACCTACGAGTTTCGTTTCGGCTTTTGATAAATCAAGATGAACAGGAACCAATTGATAAACCGGACTTATATTCCCGAAGAACAGCCTAGTATCATCAATCACCTCACAATAATCTTAATCGATTAATGAAACAAGATATTGTGGAATCACAAACGGTGAGACGAAGATGTTTGTGACTACTTTTCAATCTTGCTTATCGGAGAATAAATCTCGAGCAAATCTTAAAGAAGATAGTACTCAATCACGATAGAAACAGCAAGATCAGAACACGCAACTACAGAGAAATAGTTGGGTTTGGCTTCACAATCCCAATGAAGTCTTTAACTCGTTAACCTACAGGGTTTGTTGAAAAACCTAAGGTTAAAGGAGAATCGACCCTAGTCGCAACTAGTATCACATAAGAGGTGTGGGGATTAGGTTTCCCAGTTGCTAGAGTTCTCCTTTATAGTCTCCAAATCAGGGTTTGCAATCAATATTATATACTGATAAGAAACGATTCGTTTCTTGATCAACGACCAACAGCTCAAGCTCAAAAGGTCATGATTCAAAGAAATCAATAAACCAAAGGGTAGAAATTTGCTTAATAATTTTCTTGTTTATTATCAATGAATGGAAAAGGCCTATTTATAAGCTACATTACTTAGAAAATAAGAAAACAATACTACTCCTAAAATACTATTCCAAATAAATATAAACTCTAAATAAAATAATTAAATACTTAAAATATAATAAAATACCTAAATAAATATATTATCTCTAATATTAAATAATTTATGCTTATTCAACGCCCTGTGCCTCCATTATACTTGTGTGCCCGATGCGCCCTTCACTTGCTATCCAGGGTGGCTTCCAAAATCTTGAGAGACTTGACCCGTACAAAGAATCATATATGCCAAATATGCCTGAATGACGCATGGGGTCAACACCGTTGACATGTTCCATAAAACGTGGTCTTATCATTCCACCCTCCTTAAATAGGACTTTTCCCTCAAAATCCAATGTATATATTGATACTAGCTCCATATTAATCTTACCATTCCACCCTCATTAAATATGACCTTTCCCTCGAGGTCCGATTTTGAGGCACTTACAATTTGGTTTTCTTCTTCAACAACTGTCGAAGGAACATTAACGGTATCAGAAAAATTAATATCACTGGGTTTTGGAATCTCGATAGTGAAACAACCCGATGTAGTTGCAACAGGTTGCGGCTTCACGACTTTAGCTCTTTGATGCTCCTTGAACTCTTGGAATGCAGATTTCCAACAAGCACGACTTTCGTCTAAATGTCGGTGCAAATTAGCTAGTGCTCGTTGGGTCATCACTTCCGAAACGCTTCAATAAAGCAAAACAAAAATTCTTCCAAGACGCTGAAATATAATCTTGTACCCACTTGTACCATTTGAATTGCTCCCCGAAAGGTGATCACTAGCTATTTTCACAAAGTCTTCCGATGAAATTTTCGAAACTCAAAAATTAATTGTGCTTGAAATAATCAACCTTCGGGATCTCTACCATCGAATTGTTGACATAATAGCCTATCACTGTTCTCTCGGTACATACTGGCTTAGATATCGTCAGGGCCGCCGGGCTCGACAATCATGGGCTAAATGGGCTCGAATCAAGAGTGATATGGACGGGTAGAAATTACTAGGAAAGTGGGAATCGGTTTGGTTAACTTTCGGAAATCGATATGCACGTGGTGATTAGGGGTAATGAACCTAGGGTTCACTAATAAGTGGCGGTATTGATATGCAGTGATATATAGATGTACCCTATTAATGGGTGGATGAATATGATTGGTGATGACTTAAGAAACGTAACTACCAACTTGAGAAGATGTTACCCAAACAATATTGACCCAATAGTGGTGACAGCAGAACTTGTTGGTTCTCGAGATACTTGAGTGAAATTCAATGGTGGTTTCAGTAGCTATTCATATAGAAATTTACGCTGATGAATCTTTTTTCTTTATTCTTTTTTCTTTTTCTTTTTTTTGATAATGTTTGTGGTGGTGGGTAAAGCGACGGTGATGGATGATTACGATGATAATCGCGGAAGTTGGGATATGAGCGAACTTGCTCTGATACCAATTGATAAGAAACGATTCGTTTCTTGATCAACGGCCAGTAACTCAAGCTCAAAAGATCATGATTCAAAGAAATCAATAAATCAAAGGGTAGTAATTTGCTTAATAATTTTCTTGTTTATTATCAATGAATGAAAAAGGCCTATTTATAGGCTACATTACTTGGAAATAAGAAAACAATACTACTCCTAAAATACTATTCCAAATAAATATAAACTCTAAATAAAATAATAAAATATTTAAAATATAATAAAATACCTAAATAAATATATTATCTCTAATATTAAATAATTTATGCTTATCCAACGCCTTGTGCCTCAATTAGACTTGTGTGCTCGATGCGCCTTCACTTGCTATCCAGGGTGGCTTCCACAATCTTGAGAGACTTGACCCGTACAAATGATCATTTATGCCAAATATGCCTGAATGACGTATGGGGTCAACACCGTTGACATGTTCCATAAAACGTGGTCTTATCATATACCTTGGTAACAAAGCATTCAATATTCAATGTTAGATGAAAACCTGATTAGATACAAGCTAATATCTCTCAACCGTTAGATTGAACTTAGCTTGTTATACACAAATGAAATGTACCATCATTTAGATAAAGGTAACCGTACCTAAACGTGTACACTTAGTTGGTTCAACAATAGTTAACCAAAGGTTAGCCATATGAGAATTTTCATATCAACCTTGTTCATCTTTATCATAACTAGTCAAATGAATCAAATGAAACTAGTTAGAGGGTTGTTCAGTTGTTTATATTCTCATAGAAGTATACAAGACACAATTGAAGCAAAATCGATTTTGATTCGCTCGAATCATTTCATGAACATTATAGCCACGGTTTGCAAAAGATTGCATTCCTTAATATATAAATGTATTAGTTCATGAACAAACCGATTTTAGAATGTAACCTACTTAAGTATGCAAACAGGTACTCATACCTAAGTAGCCAGACTGAGTTTGGTTACGCCAGTACGTATACGGGTACGCATACCATTTCACCTTTCAAACTCCAGCAGGAATTCACGGGACTTGTACTTTCGCCAGTACGCGTATGGGTATGCATACTTAGCTCCCGGACTTCCATCAACCAACCAGTACGTGTACGGGTACGCATAATATGGTTCCCGACTTTGGACTTTACACAAATGTGAATACACACTATGTTTATATCCAAACATGGTTACATGTTCTAAACCCTCATTTCAATCATTGAAACATTCTTGGAAGACGACAATAGCTGTCTCACACAAACTATTAGCTTCAAAGCAATTTTCAAGTGATCGAATGATCAATACGAAATATTCCGAGTCAACATCAAATGACTGTCTCACACAAATCATGTAAGATGTTACAAGGCGATTTTCACATGATCATCTTTTGACTTGCGTCAAGAATAAAAGATGAATTTGGTTAAAGCGAAAGATTACCAACACATATTTTGAAAAATAGATAAGTGAGATAAACTCGGATCGAAATACCAATGTGTATAATTGAAGTCTATATAGCAATACGACTTTTTGTCTCAAATAGGAGATAAAGTAGATAGACTTTTGAGTGATAGATGAGTTCAAGTCTCCTCATACCTTTTGTTGATGAAGTTCCACTAGTTCCCTTGAGTAGTTATTTGTCTTCATTCGATGGACGCCGTGGAGTCTAAAGCTCAAATACACTTACTATCATAATCCGAGACTTAGCTATAAGTAGACTAGAAATCAAGACTTATAGTTTTGGCAACTAAAATTGACAAACAAGCTTGAGATAGCAACGCTTGCGAGTTCGACCGAGCAGTGCTCTAACACTAAGATCAAATCACTCCGAACATTTAAACCAGAAACTCATTTTTTCTCTTACCATCCCTCACATGAATGAAATCTCGGAAAAGACAAAAAAAAATCAGAATACGGAAAATACCATTTAGGCAAAGGTGTCCCTGAGGTCTTGAACCCTTGCTTAGTGAGAAGTTACCGGAACTACTTACTAGAAAGTGAACGTTGTCTTGAACTGCTAGCGTTTAGTGAAATTCGCAAAAACAACCACGCATGATATCCTCATGGCGTTGCTAAGTTCGTGTCGTTTTGTCCAATTTGGCCTTGGACATATCCTATTTCTCAGAATGCTTTAGATAATCGGCTTCATTCTCATAAGAAGCGGCCCCACTTCCTCATTCAGATAGGTAAGTTCCATCAAGAGTGTTTACTGCTACACCCCACTTCAATCTTAAATTGAAACTATAGAACTCATTAAGACTTAAAATTCATCCTCCATATGTAGTCACTCTATCACATCTACACCATAGGGAAGGGACAAAGATTGGAATTCTCTGATAGTGTATATCTTTACCCACCATAAATTAGTTGCCTCATTCGAAACCTTGATCTTGGGATCTCCAGTCAGCAAGGTTGAGTATCCTTTGTTAGAGCATAGCTCAGTCAACCTCGCATGCGTTGCTATCTCAAGCATGTTTGTCAATGTTAGTGATCAAAACTATGAGTCTTGATTTCTAACCTACATATCTAAGTCTCGGACTAGGATATGAAAAGTGTAGTTAAGCTCAAGGACTTCATGGCGATTCATCATACAACGACGAAGATCTATACAAGGAACCGTGGAACTTCATCAACAAAAAGGTATGTGGAGACTTGAACTTATCTATCACTAAAAAGTCTATTTATTCAATCTCCTACTTCTTATGAGACAAAAGTCGTATGCTATATAGACTAGATCATACACACTTGACATTTCGAGCTGAGCATTCATTGCTTATCTTTTATCTCGAAATCGTGTGTTGGTAAAGCGTTTCGCTTTTATTAAGTTTATCTTCACCTAGTGACGAAAGTCATGAAAAGTTTCAATCACTTTGAGAATTGCTCTCATGTGAATCGGTCTGTGAATAACGTCTACATAACGTCCTCTGAGAATGTCTCAATGATTGAAATGAGACTTTAGATTACATAACCATGTATTCCTTGAACCGAAGTTTTCGAACTTTGTTGATCAATAGAAATCGGGAGGATTGTGGAATTGGCTTTCCAAGTCCGCGAACTGTCATAAGTTCTCGACCGAGAATTTCTGCTGGATTTTGCAAAACACGTTTGTGTGATTAGTCCGCGAACTCAGTCCGTGAACTGGCGGAAGTTCTCGAACCGAGAATTTCTGCTGAGTTTGGAAAATTCAACCGATTAAATTAAGTCCGCGAACTTGTTTGTGAACATAAGAGGTTATGATCTAAAGATGTGCTCTGAACAAGATACATTAAATTGCTAAGGAATGCTTTATGCAAACCGTGGCTATAATGTTCATGAGACGATTCAATCGAATCGAATCATCTTTGTTTCAATTGTGTCTTGTGTAGTTACATAAGAACTCATAACAATTGAACAACTCTCTAACTAGTTCATTTGAGTCAATTGAACAGTTACGGTGAAGAAGAACAAGGTTAATATGAAATGCTCATATGGTTGATCTTTTGGGTTACTATGTTGAACCAACATGAACGTACACGTTTGGGCATGGTTTTCACGAACCCAGTAAACGTTTACCCAAATGTGTGTGACAAGCTAAGTTTTCGATCTAACGGTTGAGAAATATTAGCTTGAATCTAAATCAGGTTTTCATCTAACGGTGAATAAGGATTGCTTTGTACCCAAGGAAAAACCCTGATTTGAAGGATATATAAAGGAGACATCTAGCATTGAGCAAACCTAATCCCCCACACGTCTGTGTGATAATAGTGCGCTCGCTAGAGTCTATTCTCCTTTAACCTTTGGTTTTCTTCTCTAAAACCAGGTTCACGACTTAAAGATTTCATTGGGATTGTGAAGCTAGACCGATATTACTTTTATCGTAGTTGTGTGATCTGATCTTGCATCTTCTATCGTATGAGTACAATCGATTGATTGGCTTGAGATCGTGAGAGTTCTCCGATAGGCAAGATAAAGAAGTCACAAACATCTTCGTCTCACTATTTGTGATTCCTCGACAAACCGCATGTGTAGTCAGGAAGGATTGTAGAGAGGTGATTGATTAATCTAGGTTGTTCTTCGGGAATATAAGACCGGATTATCAATTGGTTCTTGTTTACCTTGATTTTATATCTTAAGACGGAACAAAACCTAGGGTTTATCTGTGGGAGACAGATTTATCCTTTGATAGAATTTTATGTGTGAGACAGATCTGTTTATTATCAAGTCTGTGATTTTGGGTTACAACAACTCTTGGTTGTGGGTGAGATCATCTAAGGGAATCAAGTGCGCATTATCCTGCTGGGATCAGAAGCGTAGGAGTACAATTGTATCTTGTATCAGTGGGAGATTGATAGGGGTTCAACTATAGTCCAGTCCGAAGTTATCTTGGAGTAGGCTAGTGTCTATAGAGGCTTAATACAGTGTGTATTCAATCTGGACTAGGTCCCCGGGTTTTCTGCATTTGCGGTTTCCTCGTTAACAAAATTTCTGGTGTCTGTGTTATTTCTTTTCCGCATTATATGTTATATAATTTAAATAATACAGGTTGTGCGTTCGTGATCATCAATTGGAAATCCAACCTTTGGTTGTTGATTGATGTTGATTGATCCTTGGATATTGGTCTTTGGTACCGTCCAAGTTATCTTTCTTTCATAAAGACTCGCAGATTTCTATTTGCTTGAGTAAAGATCAAACCGAGAGATTGAGATATAAGCTCTTTGATATATATTTTTATTGATTGAGTTTGACTATCTAGTTGATTCTAATAAAAAGTATATTGGAGTTTGTCCATACATATTGTTAAGCGAAATATTGGGTGGTGTTGTTAGACCCCAGCTTTTTCAATTGGTTTCAGAGCAGGCAAACACGTTTAAGACCTAATAAGTTTGTGTTTGTAGCGATTTGACTCTATGGACAGAGGTGCTATCTCTATTAACGTACCACTAGTCTTCGATGGCTCCAATCACTTGTGGTGGAAAATTGCTATGTGAGCTTTTCTTCAATCGCGTGATTTTCAATCATGGGTATATGTGGTGAATGGTTATGATGCGCCCGTTGTTGCAGCTGGAAACAGAACTGTTCCCAAGAATATTGGTGAATATAATGCTGCCGAGATTCTTGCTGCAAAACATAATTCTGAAGGGTTAAATGATATCATACATTCCATTGCCCCAAGTCTTCAACACCATGTGTCTATTTGCACTAGGTCTAAAGATGCTTGGGATATCTTAGAAACCGTATTTGAAGGAAACACCAGTGAAAAGGAAGCTAGGCTTCAAAACCTTAATTCAGATTGGGAGAACCTTCGAATGGCAGATGAAGAAACATTAGATGAGTTCAATCACAAAGTGTCTGAAATTGTTAATGCATCTTTTACATTGGGTAAGACTATTCCTGAAAAGGACATTGTGATGAAAATTCTCAGATCGCTGCCATCTAGATACGAGTCTAAGAAGCATGCCATCGTTGAAGGAAATAACCTCAATAATCTTTCCAGAAACACCTTGGTTGGGAAGCTAAAGATCTTTGATCATGAGCATACATTCAAAGTTGGTAAGGATGTTGCCTTTAAAGCACAGAAGAGCACTAAATTAATTTCCAAAGGTAAAAGTGTTCATGTCTCTGAGGATGATCAGTCTGAGAATGATTTTCAGATGAAGACCTTGACAAGTCGGTCTCCTTGATCACAAGACATTTTAGGGATCTTCTGTTGAAGAGAAGTAAACGGTTTTCAAGAGACAAACCTAGGTCATCAGACAAACCTCACGGTCGCATACCTCCTAAAAACAGGGATGCTGACGAGGCTGATGACGAGGACATGCCTCAGTGCTTTAAGTGTAACGGTTTTGGCCATTTTGCTAACCAATGCCCAAATCGTAGAAAATACACTGGGAGCAAAGGTCTAGCCGTAACACTTGATGAAATATCTGAAACCTATGATTCAGATGAAGATAGAAAATCAAGTTTAGGGCTCCTTGGTTAAAACATCGATTTTGATACTTGTAGCAATACATATATCAACCTCAATGGGTTCGGAGAAGAAGGAAACCCAATCAGGATGGAAGATTCTCTAACTGGAAACCTTGTCAGTAATGTTTCAGGATTACTGTATGTCTAGCTGCTTTCACATCTCAGATGCCTGAATACTATCCAAGTTCGACGTGCTCGTTTTGTTCGATGAAGGGACACGAAATATCAAGGTGTTACAAATACAAGCACCAAAGAAGGCACGCCATCAAACTCCAACGAAGAGCAGATCGATTAGCAAGAAAGCTAAAACTTTCTCAGAAGATCGCTGAGGCATGTAGGATCTTATCTTCGTTTAAGAAGTTGGTTTCTAGGGATAGGGTAAGACCATTTGAAAAGAAAGTATGCTCGAATCGTTTTGATAGACAGAAGTCTGAAGATTCCTCTCTTGAAGAAAATGGTGGACAAATTGTTGTTCACCACAGCACAAACTAATTGTGTTGTTTGGGAAATCTTGTCTCATGTGCTTGTTCAAAAGAGACAAGATCATGAACATACAGGCTTTAGGAAAGAAGTGTTTTCTTAGGTTTGTTGTTTTCTGTCTATCAAAGAAAGGGTTAATATCGACAATTCTACTCTTCATAGGGTTTGGAGTTGAACGACCACGAACCTGTTTGTAGGTTTCGAACCCTACATTCATTTTCCTCCTTGATATCCTTTATATCTCGAGACTGCTTACGAGATTGTGAATTCCATCCACAAAAATCAGTTGGTATAACTGTTCTCTAAGCATTGTGTCTATGGAGAGAAAAGATGTCAATATGATTGTTAAGCCATCAATTAAGGAAAAAGAGAATCTCCTGGTTCTAGGTCCTTGAAAAGAAAGAGGACAAGAAAACCAAGGGTTGTACCTTCTAACTCTCAGAAGTTTTCCGATGTTCTTGATGAGTTGAAGGAAGTAAGAAAGGAGATTCGTGAAATAAAGGCTTTTGTGTCAAAGTCCTTAGAAATTCAGAGAGCCCTGGTACGACATAATCAGTCAAGACAGTTCGTTGATATAAAATCCTATCTTTGCGAATTGTATGTTCCAATGGCTGTTGACAACAAGGAGTTCGGGAATGATGCTGAATTTCTCAAAGGCATTGTCGCCTAGGATGTCTTCTTTTTGGATTAGTTGGAAGAATAACTAGTGCTTTGAATAGCGATGATTGTGACTACACATAGCTATTTTTTTTCATCTTCTTATGTTATTTTTTAGGTTTATTGGTATTAAATTCTAAAAATATTTGGAGGATTATGTTATTGCAGTATTTTAATGGTTTGATATATTGCAATATTTTTATGGGATATGTATTGTTTGCGTACGTGAACTTGAAGGTCCCATATTGCGGTCAAAAGTAAAGTCGTTCATGAATTAGTATTCATTGATGAAAGGTCGAATGGACTTTTGACAATTACAAAAGTTATGCCGATACAATCATGTATTTAATGGAAAATAGGATAAAATCTTTTGTTTGACAGGGATAAAGTCTATTATATCGTTATGATGGAAAATAAAATATATCCTTGTATGTTATCCACGGTATTGATCTTCATTGATCCATTTTATTATGTTCTACCGTGAAGGCTCCATTGTGTGTCTTATGTTGAGCACGATACAACTAAGTCGATTTTTCTTATTGGCTTGTTGGTTGTTCCATAAGATGTTATAGGTTGAGCATTAGGAACTAAATTGATCAACTAGTTTGGTTATTTAGTTTGTACTCCATAAGTTTTGTTTGTTATGTTGAGGACATGTATGGTTAAGGTTGTCATTTTCTATGATGAACTTAGTCGGGGTTCCATAAGTTCTCTTATGTTGAGCCCAAAATAATTGAATTTTGATTAGTTCGGTGATTAGTTTGGTTATTGGTATTCCAATTGGATTAATTATAGGTTCTTTTGTAATTAGTCTAGTTGAGTTTTCATATATTCCACAAAATTCTTGTGTTGAGTTTATGAACGACTATACTGATCATGTTCTATCGGTTAATATAGTTGCATATTCTGTAAGGTTTTCCTTATGTTGAGTATGTGAACGATTAAATTAGTTGTCTCCGTATGATTATCTTAGTCGTAGCTCCGTGGTGTGCCCGGAAGTGTGTGAAAATTAAGCGAAATGAAAACGGGCCTACAGTAATACCGCAAGTGCACGGTCGTCAGTTGTAGCTCGTGCAAGTACGGGTCGATCCACAGAGATTGGGAGTGTTTGGAGTTTCTAGCTATTTGGGTTCTAGTTAGCTATTGGGCTTTAGGTATCAAAGGGTTGTGGTACCAATGGGTTATGAATACCCTTTGGAACTGTTGGGCTTTGAATACCCTTTGAGTAAATTGGGCTTAATGGGTTTGTTGTAATGATGAAGTGCTTTAGGCCTTGGGCCTTTGAATGATTTTGGAATGAACTGTGAACTAGGGCTTAACAACAGTGAACTGAGCTTGGGATTAAACCTGGGCTTTTGGTATGATTTGGGCCTCAGCTGGAGCTAGGCTTTTTAGCTATGAACCTGGGCTTTTAGCCTTTGGTTTCAATGAACTGAACTTGGGCTCAGTGTTGAAGTGAGCTTTGGGCTCAGTTGGCTTGTATGAGGATCTGGGCTTGACAGTGACAGGCCTTAGGCCTTAACCTGAACTGTGGTCTTAGCTGAGCCAAGCTCAGTTGCAGCAGCAGCAGAAGCAGTGCACAGCAAGTAGTAGCAGCAGCAGTGCAAAGGGCAGGTGCTCAGCAGGGAAAACAAGGCAGTGAATGCAGTAGCAAGAACAGGAGAAACAAAAGAGAAGAAAGAACAGTGAAGGTAAAGAAACATTAGTGAAGAGTAACAAAGATATAGTGTATCAAAGAGTGACAGTGAAATGAAAACAGAAAAGAAACAGAGAAAGAAAACAGATGAAGTGAATAAGAAAACAGTGAGACAAAAACACTAAAGTGACAGTGGTAAAGACAATGAAAAAATGGAAGCATATACAATGGAAGTGAAATGGTGATTGTTAACAGTGGCAAAGTGCCAACGAAGCAAAGTAAGTTACAAAAGAAAGTGGTAAAAGAAAGGTGGCAGAACAATGCAACTACAAGCAGAGAACAATGGAACCAAGGCCTAAGCCAAGGGCAGGGGTGAGATTGCAGCTGTGGCTAAGCTAAGGCTTAGAATCCACCTTGTGTCCTAGCTAAACAATGCAATTCTAGGTTTAAAAACTTAAGCATCCACTAGAATGGGAAGAGAATCAGCTTGCTCACTGATTTGCCCCTAGCATTGACTGTCTTTTGAAAGCACAGTCAAGCACAGGCATATCAGAGCACCAACTTCTTCCCATTACTCAATCAACACACTGCACTAAGGCTCTAACCTAGCATTCCACTATCTAACAGTGCACTGAGGTTTCATCTGAGCCTCAGCAGTGAACTCAGAACATGAGAAAACAGATGGAACAACACATGATTAACAGGAACAACACAAAAATTGGAGATACTGGCTAATCCAGTTCTCCCAAAACATCACATTAACAACAACATCAACAGGATATTAAAACAGGGAAATCAAATTAAATTAACCCAATTAGGGGGTTTCTCGGCTAACCAAGAACAACCTTTAACATCCTACATCACTTCCCTTTTATAGCTTACAACAAAATACAAAACCCTAATTCGAAACCCTAATTTTTTGGGGAAAATCAAATTCGACATACCCATGTGTAAATTGGCTTCGACCCATGCTTCTTGATGTTCTACTGCTCCTCCTCTAGCTCTTGTTGCGCTGTTGGCCTAGCCCTAGACTTCTGTGAACCCTAGCTTCTCTCACTGTCGAGTTTGCAGCATCAGGACTCGATGCTACAGACGAGAAAGGGAGAGACAAGGGTGGTGATTGACTCCTGAGTTTGTCGGGGGAAGGTGGTAGTGGTGGTGTTCGAGGTGGAGATGGAAGAGATGGTGGTGATGGATTTGCAGAGCTCTGCAAATTTTTGGGAAGAAGGGGAAGAACTCGATGGAAATGGGATTAGGGTCTGTTTGTTTGGGGTGTAGGTGTTCGGTTGCTAGGGTGTGAAACAGGTGCAGCGGAGTTTGATGATCTGCGACAAGGAGCGATGGATGGGAAGATAGTAGGTGGATCCAACGGCGATACGAAGGTAAGCGTGGATCGACCGCCGGATGAAGGGATGTAGCAAAACGGACGACCCAAGATGGAGATGGGCGTTGCGATGTAAAGCGGAGGCTTCGGAGTTTGATGTGCGATGATGGAGCGACCGTAGGATGCTGAAATGCTTCGATCTGACGGCTGAAATCCGAGACGGGCTTGGATAGTGGAAATGTGTTTGAGTAAGGGTTTTGGGCCTTGGGTATGCCAAGCCCATATCTTCTTTAAGGACAATTCTTCTTCTTCAAGCCCACTTCTAGCCTTTTGGTCTTGTGCACAACATTCTTCGCGGCTTCCTTGTGTAATTCCTCCCGGCTTTTCACTACTTTTCTGCTCTTTTCCGCTCTGCTATTCATCCAAACTTTATTTATTACCTAAAAATGCAAAATTAATTAAGAAAAATATTTATTCTTGAAAACAATGAAAATACAGAATATGGGATAAAATGTAAAATTAATGCACAAAAGATGAGTTAAATGCCAAGAAAAATATATAGAAATATGCACTTTTTAGCACTCATCACTCCGTAAGTTTACTTATGCTGAGCACCTTCAATTAAATTGATCACTTTTTTGGTTTGATTTAGTTGCGTATTCCAATTAAATTAATCATGGGTTTACTTGTGGTTAATTTGGTTGAGTTTTGGATATAGAAAATCATTCTCATGGTTTTTGGTATCCAATAAAAAATCCTTATTTTCTTTCGAAATTAAGGTCGCTCTTGTTGTTCTTTCGGGAATGACATCAAATGGGGGAGAGTTCTTTTGAACTTGTGCTTAATGGTAATATCTTGCAACGAGTGCGGCTGTGGAATTTTATAGGGATTATCCTGTATCTTAAAACTCCTTGATGAATGCATTTAGCTTCGGCTTTATGATTGCATCTAAATTAAGTTGGTATGTATTTTTTCTTTTAGTCTATGAAATGTCTCTTGTGAAAATTTAATTATGATCCCGTTCTTGTACCTTTGCCAATTTTATTGACAAAAAGGGGGAGAAATATTGTAGTTCACACTACAAATACATATGGTTTTCGGATCATTGTGTAAGGGGGAGTGGTTTCCATGATCGAGATGAAGTATTGACTAGGGGGAGTGATACATATCACCATAGTATTATTGTTGAAGTCTTGATAAATTGGACTTTGATGTTACATAATAGTACTATAACACTGTATAATAATGATCGAGAATCTCGATTTCTCTCATTGTTATGGCTACGGATCTTCAACAATGGTGATGCTAAACTTACAACCTTTGGGATCATTGGAGTACTTGGAAGGACGAAGATTTCAGGGAACGTTGAAGATTAGACTATGGAATAGGAGCCACTAAAGTTTATCTTTTTTGTATTACATATGTATTAATAGTTTTGTCACTAAAATTGACAAAGGGGGAGATTGTTAGAGCATAGCTCGGTTAACCTCACATGCGTTTCTATCTCAAGCATGTTTGTCAATGTTAGTGATCAAAACTATGAGTCTTGATTTCTAGCCTACATAGCTAAGTCTCGGACTAGGATAGGAAAAGTGTAGTTAAGCTCAAGGACTTCATGGCGATTCATCATACAACGACGAAGATCTATACAAGGAACCGTGGAACTTCATCAAAAAAAAGGTATGTGGAGACTTGAACTTATCTATCACTCAAAAGTCTATCTATTCTATCTCCTACTTCTTATGAGACAAAAGTCGTATGCTATATAAACTAGATCATACACACTTGACATTTCGAGCTGAGCATTCATTGCTTATCTTTTATCTCGAAATTTTGTGTTGGTAAAGCGTTTCGCTTTGATCAAGTTTATCTTCACCTAGTGACGAAAGTCATGAAAAGTTTGAATCACTTTGAGAATTGCTCTGCCGTGAATCGGTCTGTGAATAACCACTACAAAGCGTCATCTGAGAATGTCTCAATGATTGAAATGAGAGTTTAGATTACATAACCATGTATTCCTTGAATCGAAGTTTTCGAACTTTGTTGATCAAGAGAAATCGGGAGGATTGTGGAATTGGCTTGCCAAGTCCGCGAACCCAGTCCGCAGACTCAGTCCGCGAACTGTCTGAAGTTCTCAACCGAGAATTTTTGCTGGATTTTCCAAAACTCGTTTGTGTGCTTAGTCCGCGAACTGGCGGAAGTTCTCGAACCGAGAATTTCTGCTGAGTTTGGAAAACTCAACCGATTAACTTAAGTCCGCGAACTTGTTTATGAACTTAAGAGGTTATGATCTAAAGATGTGCTCTGAACAAGAAACATTAAATTACTAAGGAATGCTTTATGCAAACCGTGGCTATAATGTTCATGAGACGATTCAATCGAATCGAATCATCTTTGTTTCAATTGTGTCTTGTGTAGATACATAAGATCTCATAGCAATTGAGCAACTCTCTAACTAATTCATTTGAGTCAATTGAACTAGTTATGGAGAATAAGAACAAGGTTAATATGAATTGCTCATATGGTTGACCTTTTGGGTTACTATGTTGAACCAACATGAACGTGCACATTTGGGCATGGTTTTCACGAACCCAGTAAAGTTACCCAAGTGTGTGTGTAACAAGCTAAGTTTTCGATCTAACGATTGAGAAATATTAGCTTTAATCTAAATCAGGTTTTCATCTAACGGTGAATAAGGATTGCTTTGTACCTAAGGCAAAACCCTGATTTTAAGGCTATATAAAGGAGACATCTAGCATTGAGTAAACCTAATCCCCACACGTCTGTGTGATACTAGTGCGCTCGCTAGAGTCGATTCTCCTTTAACCTTTGGTTTTCTTCTCTAAAACCAGGTTAACGACTTAAAGACTTCATTGGGATTGTGAAGCAAGACCGATACTACTTTTATCGTTTTTGTGTGATCTGATCTTGCATCTTCTATCGTACGAGTACAATCGATTGATTGGCTTGAGATCGTGAGAGTTCTCCGATAGGCAAGATAAAGAAGTCACAAACATCTTCGTCTCACTGTTTGTGATTCCTCGACAAACCGCCTGTGTAGTCATGAAGGATTGTAGAGAGGTGATTGATTAATCTAGGCTGTTCTTCAGGAATATAAGACCGGATTATCAATTGGTTCCTGTTCACCTGATTTTATATCTTAAGACAGAACAAAACCTAGGGTTTATCTATGGGAGACAGATTTATCCTTCGATAGACTTTTCTGTGTGAGACAGATCTGTTTATATCAAGTCTGTGATTTTGGATTACAACAACTCTTGGTTGTGGGTGAGATCAGCTAAGGGAATCAAGTGCGCAATATCCTGCTGGGATCATAGGTGTAGGAGTACAATTGTACCTTGTATCAGTGGGAGATTGATAGGGGTTCAACTATAGTCCAGTCCGAAGTTAGCTTGGAGTAGGCTAGTGTCTGTAGAGGCTTAATACAGTGTGTATTCAATCTGGACTAGGTCCCGGGGTTTTTCTGCATTTGCGGTTTCCTCGTTAACAAAATTTCTGGTGTCTGTGTTATTTCTTTTCCGCATTATATTTTATATAATTGAAACAATACAGATTGTGCGTTCGTGATCATCAATTGGAAATCCAACCTTTGGTTGTTGATTGATATTGATTGATCCTTGGACATTGGTCTTTGGTACCGTCCAAGTTATCTCTCTTTGATAAAGACTCGCAGATTTCTATTTGCTTGAGTAAAGATCAAATCGAGAGATTGAGATATAAGCCCTTTGATATATCTTTTTATTGATTGAGTCTGACTGTCTAGTTGATTCTCATAAAAAGTATATTGGAGTTTGTCCATACAGATTGCTAAGCGAAATATTGGGTGTTGTTGTTAGACCTCCGCTTTTTCATCCTTCATGGAAAGTTTTGATTATTAAGCCTAAGCCCCATCCTCCTCGATGCTTTACTAACTATCTCCTCGGACAAACCTTTCGTCAAAGGGTCCGCGATATTCTCCTTGGACCTTGTCCAATTGGTAGGCTCCGAAAACCCACAATAAAATGCTGCAAGTGCACAACGTCTAACTAGTAGAACAATGGCAAGTACAGGTCGTTCCCACGAGGAGTGTATGAAAATACTACTACTAACTAATACCAATAACCAACTAATCAATCCCAAGGATTTAGAAATTCACGAAATTATGAAAGCAAAATAGTAAAGATGTAACCAAAATAGGGAATGGGTTCTTAGGATTTTTGGTTTCCACCAATCAATTATGCAAACTCTACTAGTGTTTAAAAACATATTTCATGCATTTTTAAATATTGTTTCTCCGCTGTAAATTTCTTCGCTTCTTATGTAGTGATCCTAAAGCATTACCTATCTATCCTTACATACCACGTCTAGGGATTTAACCGAAGCACGAAATATCAATTCAAAAGCATAAATAATCTAGAAAATCACATAAACAATTAGATACAAGCTTTTGTGAAGATACATTACTAGTCATTCAAATCATTATTAAGCATATAAATGTAGAGTTCACACAATCAAATTGGTTTCTACCTAAACCCTAACATGATTAGCTAGACATGGCTTGCTTAAAAGCCATAAACATATTAAGATCAAAAACTCTAGCTAAACAAAAATGGAATCGAAGAAAAATGAAACTCCAAATCCTATTCTTCTCTTCGGCTGTGGCTGTGTAGCCTCCAGCCGGCTTCCTCTGGCTTTGTCGCCCCTTGCTCGATATATCCCAAAGGAATCTAATTTCTTTCCTTTTCCATTTTCTACACCACGTCATTAGCCAACTGAGTCATGCCACATGTCGAGTGATAAACAAAATCACCCAATGAGGTTCTGCCATGTCCTCTCTTCCAACACTGTCGTCTGCAAATTATCTTATAGATGCCGCGTGCTCATTTTGCTTCCATAAATGTTGGTAAAGAATTTTTCCATCTTGCATGCAGAAACGTGATTGCATATACTCCAACAAATATGGGAACATCATTGTCCTCTCACGGTCCTTCCCTTTACAGCAACTTTCTACTCCCTGACCGGCTTAAACGAACTCAACCATCTGAGCTCCAGTTTCTGTCTTCTGACCCTAGCCTTCGCTGCTGTGAATGAACAGAGTCATCATTGAAACACCGGGACTTTATACAGATTCATAATCAACTCAAGTCTTCTTCTCCCTGGTCGTCTGTGATGTCTCCTCCATCTCCTTCCTAAATCCGACAACGGCACCAATGTCCAAAATTTCTGTCCATAAGCCCTTGTAAATCTCGGCTGCAACCTCTATTTGATGTTTAACTTCGAGCTGTCTCCTTCATCTCTGTCTCACAACATCACTGGACTTCAATTATCTCCATTCTTCCCATTAAGCCAACGCCGAAATAATGAGATCATCTTCATACAGACGTTCACCATGGCAGTAAGCTCTTCTCGTCTTGCTACAGTTCAAATCAAGGGCATACCCATCTCCACCGGCAGCAACAGCTAGAACAAATTACTCCCACAACACTCGGCTAACACGACCTTAACATTTGCTGCCATCTTACATTCACAACTCAGCTTCCAATACTTACTTCCACCACCGACTGCACACAGCTTAACCAAATGCCATCTCAGTTTAGTCCGTAGATAGTTCAGCTGATACAACACCACTTAGAGTTCGTCTTCATTTCCTCCCTGATCTGTTGCTGCCAATTGCAATTCGAACACCAACTGCTCCTTGCCAAATTCAGGTTCTTTCTTGACTTCGACCGCAGCATCACTTTCAGTCGACCCAGCACAGATTCAAGTCGCCGGCTCCACCAGCTTTATATCACTAACTCCACTCGAGCATCTCAGGCAAACGTATTCGAGTACCAGCAAAAACACCACTTTTCTTCACCACTGGAAAATACCCATCGAACACAGCTGCAAGCATCAGTTCAACATAAACACCATCACTGCCCTCTTCATTCAGGTCTAAAACTTCCTTGCCTTTCTCGTCTTCGACGCACCAGCCTCTTAGTTTCTTCCCATCTAACCACTGGCAGCCGATCATACATGCAACGTTTTTAACCAAACCCATTGTAGGTACGAGTACCCACGACTAACTGCAATTCTTTCCTCCACTGGCGAATATAGCAGCCAACATCAATTGCGATCCCACTGTGGGCAATAGAGAAGCCATTACCCCCAGATTCTTCTTTTCCCTGTTCAATCTTGACGTCTCCACTTCGGTTTGGCTGCATCACCTCGTCGTTGTTGTTGTTGGAGACGTATGGAACTCGTGAAGAAGAGAAATGGAATTTTCATTTGAATCTCTTGTAGAAAACTCGAGATAAACAATAAAGGGTGAATATGCCCAGTGTACACCAAGATAGAGTTTACTCCTTTTGACCTCAGCAGCCACGTGCACACTTCCTTAGATCTCAGTGGACTTGCAAGTGACTATCCCACTCTACCATCGTCTAGCCGCAAGGTGAGTCAATTGTGCGTAAGCATAGTAACTTGACTTCCCATAATAAAGAAGCAGTGAGTAATTGTGGAGCTTTTGGTCGCAAGCACCATTTAGCTTCTATTAGGCCATTATTGTTGGAATGAGCCAAATTTACTTGTACCTTCTACAAACGCACTAAAATATGATCATTAGTCAAAATATCGAGTCCTAACTGATATAAATATGGATATAAAATGTAGCACATACGTGCTTATCACCAATCTATGGAAATAACGTCTGTTGAGATTAGTTTTTTCAAGGAATTGTGTCTTCTGCGTATTTGTATAGACTTCCCATTGTACAAGCTATTCGTAGCTCTAGCTATTGCAGCTTTGCTGTCACAGTGTATAGATATAGGTGGCATAGGCCTATGCCAGAGAGGAATATCTTCTAAAAGGTTTCTTAGCCATTCGGCCTCCTCTCTTGCTTTATCTAACGCAATAAAATCCGACTCCATAGTCGAACGAGCTATACATGTCTGTTTGGAACTCTTCCAAGCTACAGACCCACCTGTTAGAGTGAATACAAATCCACTCGTTGACTTAGAATCCTCTGAGTTAGTTATCCAGTTTGCATCATAAAATCCCTCAAGGACGGCCGGATACCCTTCATAATTCAAACAAAAGGTCATTGTGTACTTTAAGTATCTTATCACTCTAATAAGTGCATCCCAATGCATCTGCCCTAGATTACAAGTATACCTGCTTAACCCACTCACAGTATAAGCAATGTCTGATCTCGTACAATTCATCAAATACATCATACTTCCTATGACTCTCGAGTATTAAAGTTGGTTAACTCCTACACCCTTATTCTTATTGAGATTACAAGAAGAATCATACGGAGTACAAGCAGGTTTACAGTCAAACTGATTATATTTCTTAAGTATGAATGCGACATAATGAGACTGACTCAGACTATAGCCATTAGAGGTTTTTCTGATCTTCATCCCTAATATGACATTAGCAGGGCCTAAGTCTTTTATGCCAAAGTTCTTATTCAGCAATTTCTTAGTGGAATTAATGACATCCATGTTTGTACCTAGTATAAGCATACCATCAACACACAAGCATACAATTACGCAAGCATCCTTGACTAGTTTAGTATAAACACACTTATCAGATTTATTAATTCTAAAACCACTAAAAATCATCACATGATCAAATTTCTCATGCAACTGTTTGGGTGCTTGTTTCAATCCATACAAAGATTTAATCAGTTTACAAACTTTCTTTTCAAAACCTTTAACTACAAAGCCCTCGGGTTGTTCCATATAAATTTCTTCATCTAATTCACCATTAAGAAACGCCGTCTTTACATCCATTTGATGTATCTCTAGGTTATTGACATAAGCTATGGCAATTAACATCCTAATGGAGCTAATTCTACTCACTGGTTAATAGGTGTCAAAGAAATTTGTACCTTCTTTCTGTTTGTAGCCTTTAGATACCAACCTAGCCTTGTATTTTCCAACAGTTCCATCTATCTTACGTTTCCTCTTGAAGATCCATTTACAACCTATGGCCTTAGACCCAGGAGGTAAATCTGCTAGCTCAAATGTACCATTTTCTTGGATGGAATCCATTTCACTAATCGAAGCTTCTTTCCACCATGGAGCTTCAGGACAAGTCATGGCTTCTTTATAAGTCTGGGGATCAGACTCGGCTAAGTATGTAATGCAACCAGGATAGATTTTCTCAGTTCTAACCCTTTTACATCTTCTGGGTTCTATTTCTGGTGCAGCTTCCTCTAAAGGTAAAGTCTGACTAGTTGACGACAAATCTACGGGATCATCTAAACATCTCTTTCGAGAATCACGTTTTATAGAAAAAACATTCTAAAAAAACTCAGCATCCCTAGACTCCATAATAGTATTCAAACCTATGCATGTCAGAATTTTCAGAACTCACAACCATAAACCTATAAGCACTAGTATGATCGGTGTTAGAGCACTACTCGGTCGAACTCGCAAGCGTTGCTGTCTCAATCTTGTTGTCAAGTTTAGTTGCCAAAACTATAAATCTTGATTTCAAGTCTACTTATAGATAAGTCTCGGATTAGGATAAAAAGTGTAGTTGAGCATTAGATTTCACGGTGTTCATCGATTGAAGACGAAGAACTACTAAAGAGAGCTTGTGGAACTTTATCAACAAAAGGTATGTAGAGACTTGAACTCATCTATCACTCAAAAGTCTATCTACTCTATATCTTATTTGAGACAAAAGTTATATATCTATATAGACTTCGATTATACACATTTAATATTTCTAGCTGAGTTTAACTCGCTTATATATTTCTCGAAATATGTGTCGGTAAGCTTTCACTTTAACCAAGTTCATCTTATATTCTTGACGAAAGTCAAAAGATGATCATGTGAAAATCACCTGGTAACATCTTACATGATTGGTGTAAGACAATCATTTGATGTAGACTCAGAATGTTTCGTATTGATTATTCGATCATTTGAAAATCGCTTTGAAGCTAATAGTTTGTGTGAGATAGCTATTTTCGTCTTCTAAGAATGTTTCAATGATTGAAATTAGAGTTTAGAACACTTAACCATAATTGGATTATGTACACAGTATGCGTACTTGCATATTTGTTGATCCAAGACCGGAATGTAGTATGCATACCCGTATGTGTACTATCTAGGTCAGGTAAAGTCCGGGAGCTAAAGTATGCACACCAGTACGCGTACTGACGAATTTAGTTGAAGTCCGGATACTATATATGCGTACCAGTACGCGTACCGGATTCAATTGAAACTTGGAAGTGTACGACAATATGCGTACCCGTTTGCATACTGGAGAACATGGTCCAAGTTCGGCTACTTAAGTATGCGTACCCATTTGCATACTTGAGTGGGTTATGTTCTAAAATCGGTTTGTTAATGAACTAATATACTTATATAATAAGGGATGCAATATTTTGCAAACCGTGGATATAATGTTCATGAATTGATTCGAGTGAATCAAAATCGATTTTGCTTCAATTGTGTCTTGTATACTTCGATGAGAATATAAACAATTGAACAACTCTAGAATTAGTTTCTTTTGAGTCATTTGAACTAGTTATGGTTAAGATGAATATGGTTGATATGAAAGTGTTCATATGGCTAACTTCGGTTAACTATTGTTGAGCCAACAATGTGTACACGTTTAGGTTCATATCCAAATGGAGTCACTTTTCATTTGTGTGTAATAAGCTAAGTTCGATCTAACAGTTGAAAGATATTAGCTTGAGTCTAATCAGGTTTTCATTTAATGGTGAATATTAAATGCTTTGTTACTGTAGTTGTAGGAAATCCTACACTATACCCCTCATATGATTCCATTATTAATCAACTCATTTTAGGTTTTTACTCTTAATTTTATTGAATAATCTTACAAGAAAAGATAAAGAAATCAAGAATGATTTCTCTTCTAGACTTTCTATCTCCTATTTACTTGTTTTCTTACTCCAAAAATATCTCTCTTTTTCTTTACAACTTGAACGACTATTTATAAGGAAATACATAGTGGATGACAGCTAATCTGTCCTCTATTTTCGAATATGGCTTGCGACATTCTCGCAACCTTACAAATGTTAATTTCGCAAGCTCTCTAAATTTCGCAGGACTATCACACATTTCTCATGATCCTAGCTGACGTCATTTATTATAGTCTTCCTAGAATTATTATGCGACACTGTTGTGTCGTGTCATTGATAATATCGCTGAGACATTATTGTTGCGAGATTCTGATCCTAAATCTTGCCTCTTCTCATATCTTTTCTGCGAAGTGGAGAATGATATGAGAAATGCCGCAACTGTTCTCCTCTTCATACTCTGCATTTATCACACGTATTCTTTCTTCCATTTGTTTCTTGACACGTCTTCTGTAACCGCTGCTTTTCAACTACTCACGTCTTTTCGTCTTAATGGTGTTTATTTCTTCGAGTAAAAATTTCCTTTATATACTATTCTTACTCTTCTTTCCACTTTTCTTTTTACTTTCTCTTCTATTTTTATTCTTTCATCTCTGCAACTCTGTTATTCTTCTGCAAGTTCTGCTGCTGTAATTTTTTCCCCCTTCAAACCTCTTATTTTTTATTCATTCCCATACTCTATATTCAAATATGGATCTAGGTGGTCATAGATATGAAAAGAATTTACAAGATGTCCAAAAAGATCTTGCTGATAAAGGTTTCACACTTTCCATTATTTCTGGTGAAAATGCCAAATCAATTCTTTCTGTCAAACTTTTCTCTGATCATAATTGTGATGATCAATCAATCATGATTTCGCTAGGTCAGATTCTTGAAGGTCTTCCTATTCCTCTTTATAACCCAGATCTTCCTTTATATTATTAAATTCTCGCTCATTCGGGATTTTCGCGAGCTATCTTCCAACTGAGTGGGGATTGTATCCGTCTAATGTTAGAGTTCGCAAACCGTGGTGCTGGTAGAGGATCTCTGTACTCCAAAGAACTTAGGGATCCTAAATTCGCAAATTTAGAAATAATTGCTGAGAAATACACAGTAGCAAATTTCTTTGAGAACTATGAACTTATCTCCATGAAGAAAGAGAATACTCGTTGGGGTATTCGCTTAAAAAGGAAAGATAACATTGATGAAGCCAAGATTCTCATGCAATATATTGACTGGCATTCTGGTAAAAATGAAACTCCTCGCCTGTCTAAAGATGATAAATGGTGTGTTTTTCCTTTAATGCTAAAAGGACCCTATATTGTTGGATCAAACGTTCTTCCTGCGAATCTCGCTGCTTATCAACCTTGGGTTTTCTCTTGGACCGAGAAGGAGAAAGAGGTATGTTTCTTCCCCTTTAACTCATTTTATATTTCTTTATTGATTTTTATTATTTAGTTCGCTAACTCTTGCGACATCCCGCAGATTCAAAAGTTGAAAGATAGTTATAATAGGACTGGGAAAGCTAGCACTCTGTTAGCTCTTCACTCATACATGGATGAGGTAAGAAATTTTCTCTTATGATTTTAAATAGTATATTGTTGCTTCCATGCTTCCATTTCTTATTTATATCTGTGTGTGAAGATTATTGCTGAAGTAGAAGAATCTGCTGATGTTGCGAAGATTGGTGATAAAGGTAAAGGTGCTCTTCGCAAGGAAAGATCAACTGGTCCTCCTCCAAAGAAAAGGAAATTTCGTTCTTCTTCTCCTTCAAATATCCCTCGTCATGAAAATTCTGAAAGTGACAATGGTGATGAGAACAATGATGATCTTGCTGTGAGTGAAGATTCTCCACCTGAATCTTCTATGACTAAGCTCTCTGGTCTATTTTCTGATTCTCTACAAGGAATGGAAGATAGTCAATTCGCAAACACCTGCAAAGCTCTCGCTACTCTTTGCAATGTCCCTTTACTGGATGGTGATAGCTATCTTCGCGGAGTTTCTAGATCAGTGACTCCCGACTTCTTGCATTATCTCAATAGTCTGGTATACTTTTATCTTTTTTTTTTCTTCTTCATTGTTATAACTCAAAATTTCTTTCTATATTAACATTTTTTATATTCTCTCGCAGGCTGGAAAAGCTTCTTTCGCTGTTGCCTCAGATCTAGAGAGAAGACGTGAAAATCTTGAAAAGAAGAATCTTCAATTTCGCAAAAAGAATGAAATATTGGAAGCTGAAGTTAAAGGTCTTCGCGAGAAAAATAGGCAGTTAGAAATTGATTCTTCTTCATATAAGAACAAAATCTCTAGTCTTCAGCAAGCTAATAATCAGCTTTATGGTATGTTACTCTTCTCTTTTCCCTTTATTCATTCATCCTGTTGTTTTATCTTATTTAAATGATCATTTTTGCAGACATTTATGGTCTTACTGATGAAGCTACCCTTCTTCGTTCATTTCCTAATGCCTTAGATAATGATACCCTTCTTGAGCGTCTTAAAAATTCCTTAAATAACTTCTCAAATGATATAATTTCATCTCTTTCTCTAAATGAGCTTAGATCTAAATTTCACCTCTTAGAAATTGACCATAGATCTAGTTTAGGCTTAGCCAACCGATTTAAGCGTCTCTTTCTTGATTCTAAAGAGAAAACCAATGAGTTAAGAGCCAAAATTAGCAGTCTCATAGATGATAAGGATCGCATCTCTGATCAAGGTGCCAAGGATTTGGAGAAATTCCAAGAGACTCTTATTGAAGTTCAACTTGAACGTGATGAAGCTAATCGCAAGAATATCGAACTCTGCGAAAGGGAAAACCAAATTCGTTCTCGTCTTATTATAAGTAGTAAGGAGGAATTTGTTTGGGCTGCGAAAATCTTAGATGATGATAGAAAAGATTTAGGTGTAAATGTTAGTCTCCAAGTTGAGCATACATCCTTGATTAAAGATATGATTTCTGACAGAGAAGGTTATTAACTGCTCTTCTTTACTAATCTTTTACTTCTTATGAATTCTCATCAAGTTAATAATTGATTGTCTTTTGCTCGCAGATTCTGAGAATAAATATCGTGAAAAGATTAAAGAACTCGAAGCTGAAAAGGAGGAACTCGCAAAGAATATTTCTTCTCGCAACGATAAATATTCTAGATTGAAGAATCAAATCAAGATTACTGTTGCGAATTTTCAGAATGATGCTATGCATTTTCGCAATCAAACTATCCAAATGGTTTGTGATGAGCATAATATCCCACATTCTGATTATCCTTGCCTCAGCGAAGAAATCCCACAAAATACTCCCAGTTTGATTATCTCTGATAGTGAAGCTGACGATGAAGAATCTGATAGTGATGGAGGTTCTGATGGTGATGAAGATTCTGACGCAGATGAAGAAGAGAACAAGTCTGATGAAGATAATGAAGGATTAACTAAGAAGTAGTCTTTATTTTTTCCTTTGATTCTTTGTAATACTTGTACATTTATTTCTTCTTTCTGTATACTTGTGTTTCTTTCATTTTGACCTGCATTAAAACAATTCCTCTTCGCAATACAGTTAATCAATATAATCATTAATTCTTGAACCTTTGAGTAAATCTATCATATGGAGACAAATAACATTTTATAATTTCATACATTCCCATACTTGCCTCTGTTATTTGAATCCAAATGAGAGATTTCATAAAATTTCTCTTATTTTATGTCTCAATTTCGCGGTTAAATTTGTATAATTTCGCAATCTCATGCGAAATAAATTTTGATTCTTTTCAAAATCTCACTCATGTGTGGTCTTATTTTGCCTTCCTAATTAAAGGTCTTATTATGCCACCTCTTGTCATTGCGACAAAATCTCAGGACGTCCTTGCACTTTCATGCAAAAACCCATTGATCTTGCCTTAACTTTTTCTTTTGTATTATGGCCTCTTCAGGAATGTTGCGACAATATGACAGGCCTAAATATTCTTGCGAAAATGAAGCCCCGTGACATTGCCGTCTTGCGACGAAATCGCAGGACGTCTTCGCACTTTCATGCGAAAACCCATTGATCTCGTCTTATCTTTTTATTTTGTATTATTGCCTCTTCAGGATTGTTGCACAAATATGACAAGTATTAATATCCTTGCGAATAAAGAGCCTCATGACATTTGCGTCTTAAGACACTTATCAGCTCCCTAATGGAGGGTTCCGCCCTTATCTCCCCCCTGGTTGCCCCTTCAAGGAGGCGTACTTATACCATACAACGTTAGCTCCTCCCATCCAGTCTTAACAACAACTAGTTGTTTTCGCATCCTCTTATCCCTTTTACCTATAGGGTTTATGGTTACGAGACTGCACCCTAAGTGGGGTTTTCTTCAGGCCGAGTGCAGTATAAGCCAAGACTTGTCAAGAATGGCAAGGACGCTTCAAACGCCCCTAGCACTCTTGACTCAACCGTGTACCTCGGCGATTTGATCAGATTCTGCACTCCTTGGGAGAGTCCTTATTACCTTAGTCGCCCAACCTAAGTCATATGCTTAAGCTGAGAATCCAAGGTGCCTCTCCCGGATGGGCTTTATTGACCCCAAATCTCCATGACTCAAGTTCCGGTGGCGGTGTAGCCTTTCCATGAGCCATGCAACAGGTACCCCCTAATATGACGTACTTTAGGTCTTACATTTGCCTCTTGCGAAATTTTAGTCGCGAACTAGGGTGTACGCCATAAAGGTTCGCCTCTTTCTCTTTTGTCGTTTTTCTCTGATTATTTTCTACAAAATTTATTATCTCTGCGAGAGTCTCGCAAATCTGAACTTCGCAATCTTACTTTTGCCATTCAATCAAATGTATTTTTGGGAATTTTTCTTATTGCGAGAGTATCGCAACAACTTAATCATTCATACATTTCTTGTTTTTATTACTTTTGTCATCCTCTGCTTCTTTATAATTTTCTGCTACTGCTTCTTTAGTAGTGGTATGTTCATCATTTTTACTCTGAGCTGGCATTAGTTTCACAACATCTCTTCTCTTTTCCTTTCGATTGTATCCACCATCAACCTCTCACTTCTTTGTGTATCCTTGATTTTGTTTCGCCAATTTTCCTTCTTGTTTGCTCTTCTTTCGCAAGATTCTATCTCAGTTTCATAACACCTCTTTCCTTCAACCCAATCTCCCTTTATGATTCCTACACCACTGGGGTGAGGGAATTTGATGCACTGATGGAAAGTTGAAGCCACACCTAGAATTCTGTGTAGCCAATATCGCCCAATTAACGCATTGTAGGGTGATTCTACATCAACAACACAGAATAAGATCTCAGAAGATATTCCCTTCAATGGAATTCGCATAGTAACCTCCCTTTTAGGCTTGTTAGCAGTACCATTAAAACCATATATCTTATATGTTGATGGTATAAGATCATCATCTCTTCCACCCATGGTTTTATAAGTATGATAAAATAAGATGTTCACAGAGCTTCCAGTATCAATTAGAATTCTATTAATTTCCCATGAATCTTCAGCTTCTTCATCCTTATCTTCTTTCGGTTTTGGATTAATTTCTAATTTCACTACCAATGGATTGTCATGCACCTCTTCTCCTTCGGGAATTTTTTCTGCGGTAAAAGGAATAATCTGTTTCTGCCATTCTTCTAGTGGTGAGATTTTCGCAATATTCACAATTTCTCTTCCATCGTTATCTCTTGCGAACACTCTGCTCAAAACATTATCATGAAAATCTTCAATTGTCTTATATGAGTGTACGATAGAGTGACTAAATAGATTTTTTGATTTTGCACCAACTTCTATGAAGAATGTTTCTTTCTTTTTCATCGTATTCATTTTGTGATGCTCTGGTGGTTGTGGCAATGGTTGAGATTGTGGATGCCCTACTAAAAATTCGTTTAGTTTTCCTTGATCTATCATTCTCAAAATGATTCTTTTTACATTTCTACAATCATTTGTTGTATGTCCATGGAAATGATGATAAGAACAAAACTCATGACTTCTGTGGTTTGGGGGTGGTTCCGTTCCCATGTTCCATGATGTTGGTATATTCTCCATCAAGATTATAGCTTCACATATCTTCTCCACACTTGCATTTAGAGGTGGCATCTTGATTTCTTCCCATATCACCTTGTGACCTCCTTGTCCTCTATTATAGTTTTGTCTTTGACCTCCATAAGTTTCTTGCAGTTGATCGAGTCTTTGAATCTTGTTATTTCCACCACGATTGTAAAAATTTCTCTCTCTTTCATACTCTTCTTGATCTCGACTTCCCATAGACACCAGTTTCTGTTGATTGTTACTTGTCACCTTCTCTTGTTGTACTTGCGAAGTATTCGCCACTATGTTTATTAGCTTGGGTAATAAGATTGCATTTGCTATTTGTGAGCTGGTGTTCGAAACTGGATATGATTCCATTTCATTTTTTCTTTCCTCTAGAGCAATATATTCTTCTTGAAGTTCTCGCAATTCAGTCATTGTGATCGTATTCTTGACTCTGAAAATTTGAACATACAATAAGTTTGTTGCGAACATAGCATTGATAAATGATAATATAAGATATCTCTCATCTACTCGGCCAGACATTTCGCTACACATAGTTCTCCATCTTTTAGTCAGGTGTTTCAAACTTTCGCCAATTCTTTGTTTTAATCCAAACATATCTTCTATACCAGGTCGTGAGGAATTATTACTTATATATGCCCCCAGAAATGTAGTCTGCAAATGGTTGAAGGAGGTTATTGTATTCTTTGGTAGACCTTGAAACCATTTTAATGCCTCTCCTGTTAAGCTGGATGCGAAATATTTGCACAATACGGCATCATGATTTTCCCATTGTAACATGCACCTCACATAGGCTTTAATGTGTTGAATTGCACAAGTGGTTCCATCAAAAATGCCGGTTAATGCGGGCAAATTGCATTTCGGTGGTATTCCTCCTAGTTGTACTTCCCTTGTAAATGGAGTTTTCGCAGCTTCCTCTATTGCTTCATCCAATTGTCTTCTGCCTGCTTCTCCTCTATTATTCAACATTCCTCTCATTTCTTCTAATTCTTTCAAGATTTGTTTATTTACACATGAATCTTGATCCATTGATCTCTTCAACTTCGCCTCTCTTCTTCTGCGTTCATGTCTATCTTCTCTCGCGAAATTTTTTATTTCTTCTTCATTATCGTCATCCCGTCTTCTTCTGCGATTCCCTTCCTCATCTCTATCTTGAATTCGCGTATGACGATGCATTTCATTTTCCCCTCCATGATTTTGTTCATTTCTCATCAATTCCATTCGCTGTCTTTCAGCCATCCTCTTTATCCTATCATACTCCTCATTGAGATTACCATTATTCCGGTTTTGTGCACGCCTTCTTTCTCGATTGTCGTGATTGTTCTGGCAAATTATCTCCTGAAGCTCTTGTTCTTCCATTTCCGCTCTCAATCTTTCACGTTCGCAGATTAAACGTGCTTGTTCAGCATAATGTCTTTCAATTTCTTCTTCAATTGTCTGTTGATTTCTTTGAGTTTCTCTCTCATGCAAAATTCTTCTTCCTTCCTCTCGATTTCCTTCGCCATCTTGGTCATTTCTTCCCTGATGTTGTCCATTCTCTTGATTTCCACCATTTTTCCCATCATCAAAAGTTTCATTTTGTGGAACATAAAGATCATCAGCTCTTTCTCTATTTTCGCGATATTCTTCATTAGGATTTGATATTTCTTCTTGAATATTGTTTCCAACATTGATTGTGGGTGAGTTTCGCCTCATTTCTCTTCTAGTCGATCTTGAATATGATTTTGTAATACTTCTCGATCTTCCATTCTGTAATCTTATATTCTCCATCCTTAATTCGTGATTCTGTCTTGTTAAATCTGCACGCTCTTCTGCCTCAGCTCTTCTTTATTGATGTACTCTTCGTCTCAACGTTTCTAACGCTCCAATCTCTTCTTTCCATGAATTATTCCTTCATCTGCTTCTTGATTTCTCTCTTCTTGTCTATAATTTCTGTTTTGTTGCTCTTCTTCTACTTCTTCTGCCGAATTTGATTGCCAAGTGTGTATGCTCACCCTATCATAATCTGTATTCCTTCCTTGAACTAGTGTTTGTTGAATTGGTGGTTGAATTTGATTTTCTCTATTACATCTCATTCTAGTAGATTCTCCCATTTCACTTCTTTCTTTTCCAGCAATTCTCTTGCTTCTTCTAACAGTAGTCGGTTGTTCGGATGTGTTTCTTCTTCTAGCCATTTCTTCAATGTTAATAATATTGCAAGAAATTATGGAAGATTCTCAATCAATCACTCTAAATTTTCACAAATCTCAATATCAATTTTCAGCTATTTCTAGAATAATCTTCAATAATCCCTGTTTCTAGCGCCATTATGTAGTTGCAGGAAATCCTACACTACACCCCTCATATGATTCCATTATTAATCAACTCATTTTAGGTTTTTAGTCTTAATTTTATTGAATAATCTTTGAATATTCTTACAAGAAAAGATAAAGAAATCAAGAATGATCTCTGTTCTAGACTTTCTCTCTCCTATTTACTTGTTTTCTTACTCCAAAAAAGATCTCTCTCTTTCTTTACAACTTGAACGACTATTTATAGGGAAATACATAATGGATGACAGCTAATCTTTCCTCTATTTTCGGATATGGCTTGCGACATTCTCGCAACCTTACAAATGTTAATTTCGCAAGCTCTCTAAATTTCGCAGGACTATCACACCTTTCTCATGATCCTAGCTGACGTCGTTTATTATATTCTTCCTAGAATTATTCTGCGACGCTGTTGTGCTGTGTCATTGATAATTTCGCTGAGCCATTATTGTTGCGAGATTCTGATCCTACAGTTACCAAGGTAGCATTGATTGCAAACCCTAATTTGAAGACTATATAAGGGAGAACTCTAGCAACTGGGAAACCTAATCCCCACACCTCCTGTGTGATACTAGTTGCGACTAGAGTCGATTCTCCTTTAACCTTAGGTTTTTATAAAACCCTGTAGGTTAACGACTTGAAGACTTCAGTGGGATTGTGAAGCCAGACCCAACTATTTTCTATGTAGTTGCGTATTCTGATCTTGCTGTTTTCTATCGTGATTGAGTACTATCTTCTCTAAGATTTGCTCGAGATTTAATCTCCGATAGGCAAGATAAAAAGTAGTCACAAACATCTTCGTCTCATCGTTTGTGATTCCACAATATCTTGTTTCCCTACCATACGATTAAGATTATTGTGAGGTGACTGATATTTCTAGGCTGTTCTTCGGGAATATAAGTCTGGTAGATCAATTGGTTCCTGTTCAGCTTGATTAATCAAAATACGGAACAAAACTTATAGGTTTATCTTTGGGAGACATATTTATCTATTCAATAGACTTTTCTGTGTGAGACGGATTGGTTTATCAAGTCTTCGACATTGGGTCGTACCAACTCTTAGTTGTGGGTGAGATCAGCTAAGGGAATCAAGTGTGTAGAGTCCTGCTGGGATTCAGAGGCGTAAGGAATGCGACTGTACCTCCTTGATCAGTGTGAGATTTGTTAGGGCTCAACTGCATTCCAGTCTGAAGTTAACTTGAAGTAGGCTAGCGTCTGTAGCGGCTTAATACAATGCGGTGTTCAAATCTGGACTAGGTCCCGGGGTTTTTCTGCATTTGCGGTTTCCTCGTTAACAAAACTTCTGGTGTCGGTGTTATTTCCTTTCCGCATTATATTTTTTATATTATTGAAATATCACAGGTTGTGCGTAAGTTCAATCAATTGTGAATCCAATCTTTTGTTGTTGATTAAATTGATTGACACTTGGGTATTGGTTTCTGATACCGTCCAAGTTATTTCTTATACTCCATCGGGCTCGCAAATTCCTATTTGTTTGATGGCGGGATTGAATTGAGAAATTGAGATATAACTCTTTGATATTCTTTTCTTAAGATTGAGTCTGACTGTCTAGTTGATTCTCTGGAAAGTATATTGGTTGTTAACCAAAATATTGGGTGTGGTTGTTAGACCTACGCTTTTTCTATTGGTATCAGAGCAGTGATAAGTGCATAATTCATATGATTTTAGTATCCATTACATACTTGCTTTAGCTATTATTCTTGCATGTATTCGTATTATTACTATTGTTTTCTCTTATTTTCCTCCAATAGGTGAATCATCCAAAAAGGATCTAAAAAGTGCTGAAAAGATTTAGGAAGAGAAGTATTCCAAGTATCCAAGTGCCCAAGTCCAAGAGAAGTGGAAGAAGTGCGACGAAAAGGAGCAAAACGCTCATCATCAAGACTCAGGCCAAATACCGATCTTAACTCATTCAAATTAAGGATTTCTCATTATCATCTTGAAGATAATTGAAATATAAAAATAATGCAAAAAGAATGAGGTCATTCCGAGTTTGGATGGAGAAGTTGTGGCCAAAACAGGTTTTATTGAATACCGAAGACAGTGAAGTCCGCGAACTGGGTTTGCAAACCGAGTTCGCAGACTTATTTCCGAAAATATCTGCTAGAATTTGAAGTTTTCGGACTGGGTACGCGAACTTATCAAATGGGAAACGTGTATTCACACCTTGGAAGGCCTAAGGGCACGTTTGGAGTCGTTATGTCATATTTTCGGGTCGGGTTCTTGAACCGAACTAAATACTTGGAAGCCAAGTAATGTAAACCTACAAAAAGGTATTAGGTTATGTAAAAGAATACCATCGAATCTCATATCACAAGTTCTACATCAAAACCTAGGGTTTACCCCTTTAGGGGGAAACCACCATTCTTTATCTTCTTTGTAATATGAGTAGCTAAATCCTTTGTTGATTAAGGATGAATTCAATGTTCTGAGCGTGAAACTTTATTAATAATACAAACCTATTGAGAGTTTTTATCATCATCGTTTGTTTTTACCATATCTAGGGTTTATGAGTGATAATTGGATTGATTTGGAGTGCACGCTAAATTGATCTATTAATTGTTATATTGCTAGTGGAAGTTAGGAGATAAGTAATCGTCGAATAACTCTCTACACAAGTAGAAATCAAGAGACCTTACAGAGGGATTCTGTGGAGGAATCGTGTATGAAAACAACACCAACAAGTAAGCCTTGAGCTAAGAGTTTAAATACTGGGATTAACCTAATTCACAAATCTTAAAGCATTCATTGGATTACACCTTGAGTGAGCTACTACTTTGTGGTTCAGTTGAATAGAATCTGATATTAGAGAGCTTCCGTATCCGTGGTATAAGGAGTTTTGGGGATAGCACTGAGCTAGCAACTATTCTACGGTTGGTGATGAATAGTTCTTATAAACAATAGATAAGTACATTAATCCAGTTATCGCTTGGTAACGACGAAGTATTCCTTGATCATCTTTCTTTTATTATTATCTTTTTATTAATCTTAAAACCAAAATCCCCTTTGTTATTTACTTTGTCGTGCTGATCAAATAACCTATCAATTACACGGCTCTCTGTGGGAACAATCTCTTACTACCGTGATATTACCGGTTAATTAGTGGGAAATATATTTATTAATTTGTTGCATTAACGACACACACCAAATTTTGGCGCCGCTGCCGGGGAGCAGTCGCTAATTGATTTGTTATTTGTTTAGCTTGTTTTTATTTTCTCTTTTGTTCTTGTGAGTCGTCATGTTTCCTTATGGAAATAACATGTACGAAGCACAAGACCAATCAACATATAATAATAGTAATCAATATGGTTTTTAATCTCATTCACATGAAACTACCAACCATCCTATGGGTATAATCAAAATCAATCTTTTGGTTATGATCATTATCCCACGGAACCTTACGAATATTCTCATACATGTCAACAACCTTATGACGGGCATGTAAGTGAACAATCACAAGGATGGGAGGATAGTTATGCTTCTAATCCTATTTCTTCAAGTGTTACAGAACAAAGGTGCATCAGGATGGAAGATCTTTATGTGCAAATAGAAAAATATTATTAAGGATTAAAGCAACATCAACAAAGGTTCCTTACAATTGGACAGAAACAGTACGGCAACTTCAGGAAATTCAAAGGGATGTGGATAACTTAAAAATACAAATTGCTTAACTCAAGGAGACAAGGAATAAAGAAGGACTATGGTTCCAAAACCATAACAATTCTGAAATTCCTATGGAGGATGAAGATTCTAATGAAGATGAGCACCCTTTTGAAAGTCCTTTCAACAATGATATGATTATCCCAACCCCAGATCATAATAACGATCATTCGCCTATTCAAAAGGAGGAGGTTGGGTATGACATATCTATTGTTACAAATGGTGTAACGTACTCAAACGAAAAAATTAGGAGTTGCATCAATGAACTAGACGTTTTAGGAGAGGATTCCAATTCCAATGACGAGGTTGTTGAAGAGATGGAGATTGAGAATAAAACCAAATTGATTGAAGTCGTGGAAGACCCAATTGAGCTAGATAATAATAGTTCGGTAGAGGACCACGATATACTTGAGGTAAATAATTCATCGGAGATAATTAATGAGGATCCGGTACAAGGTTTGTCTAATCCTTTGCATAATTATATATCTATTGATCATTTTCCTCTAATTGAAGTAGATTCTAAAAGAGTTGTTAACCCAACTTTAAGAAAATACCTCACTTAGGATTGGAGTTGTGTGCTTATAAAGTTTTAACGGATTATTTTGCTTCTAATTATCCACCACTTGATGTGTTTGATTCGAGTATTGTGCAGGTTCACCAAGCTGAGGAACCTATTGAAGTTCCCGAATGTTATGTTCTTTATCCACTTACGAGTGTAGAAAGGACTAAGTGTGGGGGAAACTTCAATAAAGTGATACCTTCAACATTTATATCTTTTGATAATATTTTTGTGAAGCTGTTAATGGAACTGCAGATTGTTATTTGGAAGGATTACCAAATTTTCAGATTGTTGGTGTACGGACAATAACAATAACGTCGGGCTTTGACGACGTTAAACCAAGGGTTGCGTGGGAGGCAACCCATCGGTTTTGTATCTCTATCCCTTTTGTTTTTTCTAGTTTTATTAGTTTTGCATATCATATTTGAATTCCCATCTTGAATTTTACAAGTCCTATATCTATAATGAAAGCTTGACGAAGCAATTTTCGTCAGAAAATTCCGACTGCGCACTTGTTACGATAACATCTCTCGAGACTTCATACGGAGTACGATTTGAGTGGTTGACCCAAAATTTTAAAGAGGACAGACTAGCCTATCTTTTCCAAAAACAAAATCTGAATTCGGAGTCTGTTAAGTTGGAGAGATAGGCCTGGACATTTGAGTTTCGGTATTTTTCCAGAACTTTTTCAGATTGCATGTCTGTCAGTCCGGAGGCCATCAAAGTCAGACCGTTTATCAAAACACTATTCCATTTTGACACGTTATAGAAAAGACGCAGTCGAACAACTTTTGTTTAGGATGTTTTTCCTAGTCCCCTAGCCATTTGTACAGGTTTTGAGTTTTCCAGGGCTGTTATGTCAGAAATCAGAATTTTCGATTTTAAAAATCGAGGACAATGTTGAGTTTAAGTGTGGGGGAGTAGTTAAGCATGTTTGGTTTGCATATAAAATAAATAATAATACTCTTTGATTTCTTGCATTCTTGAGACTTCATCTTTTGGAGTTAATTATGAGCTAATTAGGATGACACTCTAAACCTTTTTAGGTTGAAACAGTTCTTATGGCTATAGATTGAGTTCCACTTTATCATTCCACAATCCTTAAATATATACGTTCATAAATGAATGAGAGACTAAGTTATGGTAGTCGTTTGAAAGATTCATCCTCGCAATTAATCATTACTGAATCACTTTCTTTTTATCTTTGCAGTTTTATGTTTCTCTAAAGTGATTTGGTGGGATCCTGATACTACCATGGATGTTATAGCAAGGTAATCATTGGTTGAGTATTTGAAAGCCCCATAGACAATTGTCTAACACTCATAAAGAGTGAGCCGGAAAAAAAAGAAAATAAAAAGAAAAGAAAGAAAAAGAAAAAGAAATAAATAAATACGGATCCTCTTCATTTATCGACACTAATAAATGATAGGTCCAGAATCGCGGATAATCATAGTTGATGAAAACAAAAACCTATCATCATTATATATCAAGTCTAAAAATGACTATTGATGAGGTTCTTGACACTTGGATAGCAGTATGTGTGAAACGTTGTCCCTGTCTCCGTCGCCTAAGCAAGTGTGGAGTGCAGGATCCAAGGCAACTATGATGTACTTGCTGAAAATGGACATGCGCTTAGAGTATCTAATCATGTGGTCGAGTTAAATGGTTGCTTCTTTCAACTATTGCGCTATAAATAATTTTCCTTTGACGACATTCATACAAGTATTGTGGGTAACATCTTTCACTTTAGTCAACATTTGCACACTTCACTTTTCTATTCCATTTTCTTATCTATTCATGTGATTTCAGTATGCGAGTGTTGTGACAAACGTTGCAACAAGTACGATGACTATCTTAGTAGAGTTTTTCAATCAGATTGAATGTCATACGTAAGTAATTGCTTGTGTGTGATGATTGGAATGTATGTGGGATGTTTGCAGCTAAAGAACATATGCAAGCTAATTATTTGGATTTCTACTTTGTGTCTATCCTTAGCAGTTCTTCCAAGGCAAGATATTGGAGTAGGTTTTGTGGTTATACCTCTTGTAATCCCTCAAGAGACTATAACTCGTCCACTAGGGACACCTAGGGGTTTAAAGGCCTGTTATTCATGCTAAGAGTAACCGTACCCTCACGACATGGAGTTGTTGTATTTAGGATTAGTTTTATTTAGTTTGCTCGAGTACTAGAAAAATATAAGTGTGGGGGAATTTGATAAGTGCATAATTCATATGATTTTAGTATCCATTCCATACTTGCTTTAGCTATTATTCTTGCATGTATTCGTATTATCACTATTGTTTTCTCTTATTTGCCTCCAATAGGTGAATCATCTAAAAAGGAGCTACAAAGTGATGAAAAGATCTAGGAAGATAAGTATTCCAAGTATTCAAGTGCCCAAGTCCAAGAGAAGTGGAAGAAGTGCGACGAAAAGGAGCAAAACGCTCATCATCAAGACTCAGGCCAAAGACCGATCTTAAATCATCCAAATTAAGTATTTGTCATCATCATATTGAATAGAATTGAAATATAAAAAGAATGCAAAAAGAATGAGGTCATTCCGAGTTCGTATGAAGAAGTTGTGGCCAAAATAGTTTGTATTGAATACCGAAGACAGTGAAGTCCGCGAACTGGGTTTGCAAACCGAGTTCGCAGACTTATTTCCGAAAATATCTGCTGGAATTTGAAGTTTGCGGACTGGGTACGCGAACTTATCAAATGGGAAACGTGTATTCACACTTTGGAAGGCCTAAGGGCACGTTTGGAGTCGTTATGTCTTATTTTGGGGTCGGGTTCTTGAACGAAACTAAATACTTGGAAGCCAAGTAATGTAAACCTATAAAAATGTATTAGGTTATGTAAAAGAATATCATTGAATATCATATCACAAGTTTTACATCAAAACCTAGGGTTTACCCCTTTAGGGGGAAACCACAATTCTTCATCTTCTTTGTAATATAGTAGCTAAATCCTTTGTTGATTAAGGATGAATTCAATGTTCTAAGAGTGAAGATTTATTAATAATACAAACCTATTGAGAATTTTTATCATCATCGTTTGTTTTTACCATATCTAGGGTTTATGAGTGATTATTGGATTGATTTGGAGTGCACGCTAGATTGATCTATTAATTGTTCTATTGCTAGTGGAAGTTAGGAGATAAGTAATCGTCGAATAACTCTCTACACAAGTAGAAATCACGAGACCTTATAGAGGGATTCTGTGGAGGAATCGTGTGTGAAAACAACACCAGCAAGTAAACCTTGAGCTAAGAGTTTAACTACTGGGATTAACATAATTCACAAAGCTTAAAGCATTCATTGGATTACACCTTAAGTGAGCTACTACTTGGTGGTTTTGTTGAATAGAATATGATATTGGAGAGTTTGTATTCGTGGTATAAGGAGTTTTGGAGATAGCATTGAGCTAGCTGTTATTCTATGGTTGGTGATGAATGGTTCTTATGAACAATAAATAAGTATATTAATCCAGTTATCTCTTGGCAATGAAGAAGGATTCCTTGATCATCTTTCTTTTATTATTATCTTTTTATTAATCTTAAAACCAAAAACCCCCTTTGTTATTTACTTTGTCTTCTATGGCTCGAATTACTTGTGGTGGAATATTGCTATGTGTGCCTTTCTTCAAGCGCGTGATTTTCTGTCATGGGTTTATGTTGTTAATGTATTTTACTTCGGTTGTTACAGTAGGCGATGTAACTGTTCCAAAGGATATCGATGATTATGATGCTGTCGAGATTCTTGCTGCAAAGCAAAATTCTGACGGTTTAAATGCTATGATACATGCCATTACCCTAGATCTTCAGCACCATGTGACTACGTGCACTCGGTCTAAAGATGTGTGGTATATCTTAGAAACTGTATTTGAAGGGAATACCTGTGAAAAGTAAGCTAGGCTTCAAAACCTAAATTCTGATTGGAAAAACCTTCGTATGGCTGATGAAGATTCATTTGATGAGTTTAATCATAAAGTGTCTGAAATTGTTAATGCATCTTTTGCATTGGGTAAGACTATTCCTGAAAAGGACATTGTGATGAAAATTCTCAGATCGTTGCCAGCCAAATACGATTCTAAGAAACATGCCATCGTTGAAGGAAATAACCTTGATACTCTATCCAGAAACTCTCTGGTAGGAAAACTAAATATTTTTGATCTTGAACTTAGTAAAAGAGAAAAACTTCGAATGAGTTGCAATTTCGTTACTTCTTCTGATGTAAGTTCGTTGTGTCCAAAATTGATTGATCTAAAGGATGAGAATTGCTATAATTCTACTCTTTCTCTGTGTGTAAAACAGTTAAAGAAAACTCTTAGAAGGAGAAAAAGAAGGTCCCGCAAAAAATCCTCCTCAATCAATGTAATGGATAAGAAAGTTCACAAAAACTATGACAATGAAACTTTTTCCATGTGCTACAAATGTGATCATCACATTTCTGGTGATACTGATAAGGAAAAAAAATGAGATAACCAAAGCATAGATGGAAACTCTTGACTACTTCCCGGAGGAAGAAGTATGTGAAAGTTCTCTTACTTATTTTGCTGATAATCACCCTTGTTCTTTCAAAAACTCTGATTATTCCATGATAAACAATCAAACTTCTCCAGAAGAAAAATTTGATCTCTTGACCAAAAATCTCTACTTGTTTAAAAGAAAATTTCAACTGGAAAAGGAAGTCTGGACTAAAAAGATTGAAAATCTGGAATGTCAACTGAAAACTTTAAGACAAGAAAATGCGACTTCTCGCAATTGTTATGTTAAAATGAATGATCGATACTATTCGATAAGTTCTTGCAAACCGAATCAACATATTACTCCTGTGATTTTTTCGATTCTAATCTCTCTCACGATGAGAAAGACATGGTTAACTTCACATCATATTGTGAGTTTACCTTGAACAAAAATCAGGAGTACCTAGAAACAGATTGCACAAAGGTTCTTAAGAAAACTTCTTCTAAATCACGTTTTCAAAAGAAGAAAAGGAAATCTCAGAAGAAATCTATGTCATTTTCTAAAGAGATTGTCAGAACTATTCATAGTATGCAAAAATTGATGAACATTCTGTTCATAAAAATAAAGGGAAGGAAATTATCCTCTTTGGATTCTCACTCCACAAAGAGGAATCTGAAAAATTGATGAACTATTCTGTTAGGGTATTTTTCAAAGGTGTTTTTGGGAATTTATCTCATCCCTTCTTCTTTTTAAAGATATTTACTTCCCTTAAGCAAACATTTAATTTACCTTCTCTATCATGTCCTCTTCAAGTCTTTCAAGTAAAGAGGATGATGTGTGGATTGTTCTCTTTCCCTCTAAGAAAGTTCGTTTCGGTTCTTCTGATAATGAGATGTGTCAAGATAAACGAGATTCATCCTCTGATGGAAATGCTACTTCTCATTTTGATAAACTCTCATTAACCATGAATCTTGTCTTGGAGCAAGTACGTGCGTTGAAGGGTGAACTAGAATCGTCCATCAAAAGACTTGAAGACAAGATGGATAATCTTGAATCCATGATTGATTTAATCTAAGATGAACTTGATGATTATAGGGAATATGAGAAGAGTCTTCAAAGTAAGTGAAATGTTGTTTTTTTTTGGTTCTTGATTAAATTTATTTTGTCTAGGAAACTTCTTATGAGAATTTATTCTTGTGATTTAAGAAGGATAACTAGGGTTTGGAAGAGCAATTATTGTGAGTACATATAGCTATTGCCAACGTTTTTCATCTTGCAATGTTTTTAGATTTATTTATTTAAATTCTAAAGTTTGTTTGGAAGATGATTTTGCAGTATTAATCTTTATGGTTTTTTATATTGCAACTTGTTATGGGATATGTGTGTTTACATCCGTGAACTATGATTGTCCCATATATGTTAAAAAGTTAAGCCTATTATGTCATTATGCAAATATTGATGAAGATAGGATGAACTTTTGATTGCAAAGATTAAGTCTATTATATGTCTTTATGCAAATATTGATAAAAAATAGAATAAATCTTTGAATATTCCGCAGTATTGGTCTTTACCTGATCCACATCTTTATGTAATTACTGTGCGGCTCCGTAATTTCTCTTATGTTGAGCATTTCCGATTAAATTAATCATGGGTTCTCTTGTAATTATTTAATTGAGTTTTTTTTTTGATACAAATTCATGTTTCATATGATTTGTTAATGTACAAAGAAATCATTCTTTTCTTGTCAAAGTAAGGTCGCTCTTGTTGTTCTTTCGGGAATGACATTTTATGGGGGAGAGTTCTTAATTGAACTTGTGCTTAATTGCCAAATCTTTGTGGGGAGTGCGGTTGTGGAATATTGTAGGAGTTTTCTTGTATCTTTATAAACTCCTTGATGAATACACTAGTTTTGATTATGTTAAATCATCGAAACAAATTTGATATGTTCTCTTTTAGTCATGAAATATCTCAACAAGAATTTCATTATGATCCCACTAGTTTTCGTACCTTTGCCAATTGATATTGACAAAAAGGGGGAGAATTAATATGTAGTTCACACTACAAATACATATGGTTTACGGATCATTATGTAAGGAGGAGTGGTTTTCATGTGAGATGAAGTATTGACTAAGGAGGAGTGATACATATCACCATAGTATTGTTGTCAAATTTGTGATACAATTGGACTTAAGTTGATGTTGTTTTATAATACTATGACACTGTATAACAATGATTGAGAGCTAATATTTTATCATTGTTATAGCTACGGATCTTCAACAACTATGATGCTGAGTTGAACACATTCAGAATCACTGGAGTCCTTGGAAGTGACGAAGATTTCGAGTAATGTTGAAGAACCAAGGAAATCAAGCATTTGGATGAGAACCTACAAAGTTTACTTATTTTGTATTCCATATGTATTGATAGTTTTGTCACTAAAATTGACAAAGGGGGAGATTGTTAGAGCACTGCTCGGTCGAACTCGCAAGCGTTGCTATCTCAAGCTTGTTGTCAAGTTTAGTTGCCAAAACTATAGGTCTTGATTTCTAGTCTACTTATAGCTAAATCTTGGATTAGGATAGAAAGTGTAGTTGAGCATTGGCCTTCACGACGTTCATCGATTGAATACATAGAACTACTAAGGAGAGCTTGTGGAACTTCATCAACAAAAGGTATGTGGAGACTTGAACTCATCTATCACTCAAAAGTCTATCTACTCTATAACCTATTTGAGACAAAAGTCGTATAGCTATATAGACTTCGATTATACGCATTTGATATTTCGAGCTGAGTTTAACTCACTTACATATTTCTCGAAATATGTGTTGGTAAGCTTTCGCTTTAACCAAGTTCATCTTATATTCTTGACGAAAGTCAAAAGATGATCATGTGAAAATCACCTGGTAACATCTTACATGATTTGTGTGAGACAATCATTTGATGTAGACTTGGAATGTTCCGTATTGATCATTCGATCACTTGAAAATCGCTTTGAAGCTAATAGTTTTTGTGAGACAGCTATGGTCATCTTCTAAGAATGTTTCAATGATTGAAATGGGAGTTTAGAACACTTAACCATAATTGGATTATGTATACAGTATGCGTACTTGTATATGTGTTGATCCAATACCGGAATGTAGTATGCATACCCTGTTAGAGCATAGGTCGGTCAACCTCGCATGCGTTGCTATATCAAGCATGTTTGTCAATGTTAGTGATCAAAACTATAAAGTATTGATTTATAGCCTATTAGCTAAGTCTTAGACTAGGATAGGAAAAGTGTAGTTGAGATCAAGGACTTCATGGTGATTCAACGACAATGACGAGATCTACACCAAGGAACCGTGGAACTTCATCAACAAAAAGGTATGTGAATACTTGAACTTATCTATCACTCGAAAGTGTATCTATTCTTCTACTACTTCTTATGAGATAAAAATCGTATGCTATATAGACCCGATCATATACACTTGATATTTCGAGCTGAGTATTCATTGCTTATCTTTTACTCGAAATCATGTGTTGGTAAAGCGTTTCGCTTTGATCAGGTTTATCTTCACCTAGTGACGAAAGTCATGAAAGTTTCAATGACTTTGAAAATTTCTCTGACGAGAAAGGTTTGTTGTTCTTCACGACATAATATCGCCCTCTGAGAATGTTTCAATGATTGAAATGAGAGTATATAACCATGTATTCTTTGAACCGAAGTTTTCGAACTTTGTTGATCAAGAGAAATCAGAAGGATTGTGGAATTGGCTTGCCAATTTCCCGAACCCAGTCCGCAGAATCAATCCGCGAACTGACGGATGTTCTCGACCGAGAATTTCTGCTGGGATTTTCAAAACTCGTTTGTGTGCAAAGTCCGCGAACTCAGTCCGCTAACCCAGTCCGCGAACTGGCGGAAGTTCTCGACCCGAGAATTTCTGGTGAGTTTGGAACACTCAACCGATTAACTTAAGTCCGCGAACTTGTTTGTGAACTTAAGAGGTTATGATGTAAAGATGTGCTCTGAACATGAAACATTAATTATTAAGGAATGCTTTATGAAAACCGTGGCTATAATGTTCATGAGACGATTCTAATCGAATCGAATCATATTTGTTTCAATTGTGTCTTGTGTAGTTACATAAGATCTCATAGCAATTGAACAACTCTTAACTAGTTCATTTGAGTCAATTGAACTAGTTATGGCAAAGAAGAACAAGATTAATATGAGATGCTCATATGGTTGACCTTTTGGGGTATCATGTTGAACCAACATACGTGTACTCGTTCGGGCATGGTTTTCTCAAACCAGTAAACGTGTACCCAAGTGTGTGTGACAAGCTATGTCTTTCGATCTAATGGTTGAGAGATATTGACTTTAATCTAAATCAGGTTTTCATCTAACGGTGGATAGAGTTTGCTTTGTACCTAAGGCAAAACCCTGATTTGAAAGGCTATATATAGGAGACATCTAGCTAGAGAAAAACTTAATCCCCACACGTCTGTGTGCTACTAGTGCGCTCGCTAGAGTCGATCTCCATTAACTCTTGAGTTTCTTCTCTAAAATCGAGTTAACGACTTAAAGACTTCATTGGGATTGTGAAGCCAGACCGATACTACTTTTATCGTAGTTGTGTGATCTTATCTTGCATCTTCTATCGTACGAGTACAATCGATTGATTGACTTGAGATCGTGAGAGTTCTCCGATAAGCAAGATAAAGAAGTCACAAACATCTTCGTCTCACTGTTTGTGATTCCTCGACAATCCTCTTGTGTAGTCAGGAAGGATTGTAGAGAGGTGATTGATTAATCTAGGTTGTTCTTCGGGAATATAAGTCCGGATTATCAATTGGTTCTTGTTACCTTGATTTTATATCTGAAGACGGAACAAAACCTATGTTTTATCTGTGGGAGACAGATTTATCCTTTCGATAGACTTTTATGTGTGAGACAGATTCGTTTATTGTCAAGTCTGTGATTTTGGGTTGCAGCAACTCTTAGTTGTGGGTGAGATCATCTAAGGGAATCAAGTACGCAGTGTCCTTCTGGGATCAGAGGCATAGGAGTACAACTGTACCTTGTATCAGTGGGAGATTGGTAGGGGTTCAACTATAGATCAGTCCGAAGTTAGTTTGCAGTAGGCTAGTGTCTGTAGAGGCTTAATACAGTGTATATTCAATCTGGACTAGGTCCCGGGGTTTTTCTGCATTTGCGGTTTCCTCGTTAACAAAAGTTCTCGTGTCTGTGTTATTTCTTTTCCGCATTATATTTTATATAATAGAAATAATACAGGTTGTGTATTCGTGATCATCAATTGGAAATCCAACCTTTGGTTGTTGATTGATATTGATTGATCCTTGGACATTGGTCTTTGGTACCGTCCAAGTTATCTTTCTTTGATAAAGACTCGCAGATTTCTATTTGCTTGAGTAAAGATCAAATCGAGAGATTGAGATAATAACTCCTTGAGATGCTTTTTATCTAGATTGAGTCTGACTGTCTAGTTGATTCTCTAGCAAAGTATTTCGGAGTTAGTCCATACAGATTGCTAAGCGAAATATTGGGTGGTGTTGTTAGACCCCCGCTTTTTCATACCCGTATGCGTACTGGCTAGGTCAGGTAAAGTCTGGGAGATAAAGTATACGTACCAGTACGCGTATTGGCGAAGTCAGTTGAAGTCCAGGTACTATAGTATGCGTACCAGTACGCATAGTGGATTCAACTGAAACTTGGAAGTGTACGATAATATGCATACCCGTTTGCATACTGGCGAACACATTCCAAGTCCCGCTATTTAAGTATGCGTACCCGTTTGCATACTTTAGTGGGTTATGTTCTAAAATCGGTTTTGTAGATGGGGCAAAACGATTTGCTGGTTTTCAAGGGATTGAGGAGACGACCGTACGGAGGAGACTCCTTGAACCGAGTGAAATATTCAACCTCACACAGATGCACTGCAAGAAGGGAGTGCTTTGAATTCGAGAGATCAATCTGTAGTACTCCGGCCTAAACCAAGACAATGGCCGTTCCAGAGTAAATTCGGTCACAAGAGATGATGGGTTGATCAATGGTAATCAAAGATTGTGGGTGTGTTGTGAATTCTGAATAAGATAAGTTCTGAATGATTGAATCTCTGTTGAGAGTAATTACTCAGATGTTTAGTTAATCTCGTGTTGTCTGTGAGACGTAAGATCGTTGTATATCCAATCATGATTTCAGAGACTTATTTATATTGCTTGAATTGTAGACACCATGATCCCATGAAGTGTGACAATTGATGGAATCAAAGATTGGTGGAATGGAAATCGTGTTTGAAACCAGTTGCTCATCGTGCGGAGACTTGGTCGATTTTTCATCCACTACTTTGTTAACTCCTTCAACTGATTGCACGACTTGCTCACATTCCATTGTGTGTATGAACACAGGTGCCATAGACCGCCAGACCAAAACCCTAGTTAATATCCCCCATGTGACACGATTAACGTCTCGTGGTTAATTAGTCAGTTGTTGACTTCATGACTTTATGGGACGATGAGTCCATGTATTTGTTGAGTTGAACATGATTTTGCAAAATGTTATGAAACTCATGAATTGAACGTGTCTGTTGAGACAGAAGTATACTTCTCACGTTAATAGTTGAGGCGAGCAAGTATTGCTCTGAATTGTTGAATATTGATAGTTGAACCAATATTCCTTGATTTGAGCAAATATTGCTTATATGAGCAAGTGTCGCTAGTCTGATGAATTATTGGTAGCGTGACCAAAATAAAATATTAATTAGAATACTAGTAGTTGAACTGAGCATAATTAATAAGAATACTGATCATGAGATCATCGTAAAGTTATTAGTGTTCGAATCTGGAATTTTGATCCTTGGACTCAGAAACCTTAATTTTATCAATTGATTACCAATTGATGGTTTATTTCAAAATCAACCATGGAATGAAGGAGAGATCGGCTACATGGGATCATGGATCGACCATGTAGCGTCCATATGCTCATGTGAGCAAAATACCAAGGTCTCTTGAAGAGTTGGTGATTTGTTGATGAAAGAATGATTAAATGCTGGTTTAATCATTTATTCGAAAAATGCTCGTCTGAGCCTTGAGCCTTAGGTGATAAAACCTAATTAATTATGAAGAGGTGAGGGACCAACCAAGGGGTCATGAAACCGGCCCTGGGTGGTCATGGGATCGACTGAGGATCACTCCATGAAATTCCAAAATTATTTGGAAGAGTCTTGGACCTAATACGAGCAATTACGCAAATTAGGTCCAACCATGAAAATATGTGGGACCGGATCATTGTGAACCAAAGATCCAACCTTGGTCGGTCAAGGTAACATGCTCACATCGTCAACACATCTGCGTCTCAGTCCTGAGAATTTTGATATTTTCTGGCGTGCGTTTGAGCAACCGTTTGAGAAAATACAATAAAATCAGGGTTTTACTGAAACTGAGGAAACTTCATGAGATGAAGGAAAATAATTATAAAATGAAGAAATATGAGGCATGGGACCGCTAGAGCCAAGGCATGGCCGGACGGCCAGTGACCACGGTCCCATGGTGCCTTTTTATAAATTTTTTCATGATTTTATGAAAATATCATGAAATCAAGGAATTTTGTTGAAATTAAGGAGTTTCCTTAAAGTGAAAGAGTTTCCATGGGATCAAGGAAGCAAATAATATTAAAATAATAAAATAAGTGTGTGTGGGGCCGGCTAGGCATGGTCGGCCGGCTTGGGCCCGGTCCCAAAAGTTTCCCTAATTTTGTGTAATTTTTGTGTATTATTTTCCATGATTCGAAGGAATTTTCATAATTTGAAAGAAATACCATGAAATCAAGGAATTTCATGGGATCAAGGAAACCTTAAAATAATAATAATAAAATAAGGGCGTGTGGGATCGATTGAGGCATGGCCGGCAGGCTGGGGCCCGGTCCCACGAGTTTCCCTAATTTTATATTATTTTTCATGGATTTGTGAAAATACCATGAGATGAAGGAGTTTTCATGAGATTAGGGAAAATAATAATAAAAAATGAGGAACCATGAGGTGTGGGGCATGCCGGGATCAAGGCATGGCCGGTTGGCCAACAATCACGGCCCCACAATATTTTTCCCAAATTTATATTATATCCTTCGTGCGAAGGAAGCACCATGAAACTGAGGAGTTTCCTCAAAACAAAGGATATTTGTTCAAATGAAAGGATTTTCATAAGATCAAGGAAAATAACAAAAAATATGATAAAATATAAAACTGGCGTGGGATTGGCCACGACACGGCCGGCCGGTCGATGAGACCAATCCCTTAGCACCTTGGTCAATATTTTAATTATTTATTATTTTCTTTCCTATTTTGCATAGGTTCATCGTTTCGTCGTATTTTGAAATACTTGTTCGTGCGGGGATTGTTAGTGTATCATCGTTGAGTACACTTGCACCTTTTGAGCCGGGGGCTTACTCAAAAGTATCTCAGATGCCCGTGCGTTGAATATTTATTATTAACCCATGAAATTCTGCTGGGAAGAACCATAGATTGAAGTAACGAAATACTGCGAAAATATTTGAATATTTTCGGAAATTCAGTGGATGAATTCAAGAATTTAGGAATAATTAACTTATGGCTCTATACTAGCAGAGCAAGCTGTCTAGGAGCATTAATTATTCTGACATGAGCTTGCTGGAGCTTCATATCCTTTATATAGTCAGGGAAACTCGCTGTTTGTATCCTGAAGACGTTATCGCTCTATACTAGCAGAGAAAGCTGTCTAGGAGTCGTCAATCTCGTGATTCTATATAGAAATAATTACTGAAGTGTTCAGTATTCATGAGATATGCCGTTGTCCAGCTGAGTGACTACATATCTGCATGTACTCTGAGAGAAAGTATTCTCAGTCAGAGGATTTGATGAGAGACCCGTGTCTCAATACTCACATCTGAGTGCTGGATCAGGAGTTCGTATAATTATGGGTTTACGATTTTAGCCTTTGTCGAAAATCCACCATCTACATTAAATCCCCTGCTTAGTGAGAAAATCTGTGTTCCTCAGTCAGCATTGAATGATGATTTTCCGGTCATAAACAATATAAGTAATTGAACTTAGTCGTAAGTTAAGACGTTACTGGATTTTGATAGTGCGAGCATACCATGACTTGAATGAAGATATCAGTGGCATGATAGAGCATCGTTTGATGAGCATAAAGTGGTAGCACCGCTGATTTGGTGATGGAACCTTGGTCGTTTAGGATTCGCGGGCCGGGCCCAAGAAAGGAATCCGTTTTAGCGCGGACGCTTGTTCGTTCGTTAGTTTAAGAAACAACAAAATAGACCTGAGTCTAATGGTAAAATTTTTGTCTATGAGATTTCAGGATAAACAAAATTTTATTTTTTAAATATGTGAGATTTCACAAAGTGGAATAAACTCTCGTTTCAAAGGTGGATGCTCGTACGAGAGAAAAGTTTTTTTTTTTTAAATAGACGTGCGTTTGTTAGTAATAAAATTTTGTTTATGAGCTTTCATGAAATTTTTTTATCTCGAGCTTTCAGAAATCTTTGAGAATATACTCTCGCTTCAGAGACATATGCTCGTGCGAGGGAGCAAAAATATATAGATATATTTTCCAAATTTACGTGAGTTTCACGTTAAATATTTATAGAGTTTGTAAAATCATGTTTTGATTTTGAACAACTGTTGAATGTAGACCATTATACATGGTAAAATAATGTCTATATGTGAGTTTTCACAATCGTAGAACGGACGTCTGTCCAGATTTTGAGAAACCAGTGAATGTTCACATTGTAAAATTTACGTGGGTTGTTCACGGTTTTATGAAAATCATGTCAGAATTTTGCTCGTCGTAGAAGGTTTGAAGGAACGAGCAAGATTTGAAGTATTAACTCATGTATTGTTAGTGGAATCGTAAACAGGTAAGAGTTGAAAGTTACCATTTTTGCAGACGCTGATGTGAGCATCTTTATTCCATGATTTGTTGTTTTGTTGAATTATGCGCTTTGAATGATGCGCTGAATGTTATGCATCTATCACAGCCACTTTGCAAGAATGACTGACTCCCATGATGACACTTTCAAAGACGATGTTTCCAGGGATGACATCTTCGCGGGTGCAACTTCAAGAAATGGTACTTCTGAGACCTCTGAGTGATGGTGAGAGATCCTTCATACTGAGTTGTACTCCTGGTTATTTCATCAAGTATACCACAGGATGATCATGTAGTGAGGTTTCAGATCAATGTAGACTCCTCGGAAATGGAAGAAAGTCTTCGGGGCGGAGCACCCAGAAGTAAGGACTACAGGATGTTAGCAAATGACGTGCAGTCCTCAGCCGTTTCTTTGGTGAGTTGTTAGCGCTCCTTGTGTCATGACTTTTTCCTGCCCGTGCAATTAGGATCACGAGACCAAGGTTTTGTTATTTCTTTTCAGACCTTTTCTCCATCGATTGACGGTCTTCAACTTGTTCCCAGGCGAAAAATTCAGGAATCCAGTACTGATGAAGAAGTCGATGTAAATATCTCTTTCGTGCAGGTGATCGCGGCATCTCCTTGAATGAAATAATAATAATTTTTGTTGATGAATCCAGGAAGAAACCATTGTAGATAAGAAGCATGTTGATGAAGCACTCTTCTTTGGGACATGGGAATATGGAGAATTCCGAAATCCCGAACCGAGAGATGGAGATAGCGTTGTTGTCAACGGAGATTCTGGCATTGTCGAGCTTCAAATGATTTAGAGACTCCCTTAGTAAGTATATTCCTGTAATTTCTTCAAAAAGTATGATATCGCTGATTCGTGAATGAATGAATGAAAATCCATGTGAATTTATGGATAACTTTGCCGAAAACGTCACCAGAAAATTTCAGACTTCAGATTTTACTAGAAACGCTGTAGAATCCTCGTCCGAAGTCAGATTTTCTCGGTTTGCATATGTATTTCAAGCCCAGGAAATTTCCAAGCTTTATCAAAGAATATTTGAAGTTTGAGCATGTTTAGGGCCTGAAAAGGCGAAATAGTGAACTTCCAGGAGACCTTCAGAACTTTTCCAGATTGCATGTTGTCCGATGTTTTGGCCACATCTGTTAGCTCGTTCATCCGATTGCTATGAAATGAAATTTTGATTGTATGTAGTCAACATCATACGAAGAGAATGGTATATGACCAACCTTAAATTCCTTATAAATTGCTCCCAGTTCTCCGTTGAATACAGGGCAGTGTAAAATCTCTTCAGCTGAGCTTGTTTGAAAAACGTGTTTCATGACTTCTACACTTTTGCGCATGTCTTGGGTGCATAATAAGGAACTTAGATGATGTTAAGTTCACTTAATCTGAATTTTATGGTTGTGTTGGATTTCCACGCTTGTATCATTCTATCCCATGTAATCTTCACATTAGGTGCCAAATGCTGAAGTTGGGAATAATGGATCCAACAATGATGACTTGAGCAACTATGGAGCCGTTGATAATGAGACCTCCATCCTGTACCTCAAGGTCATGGAAAGCTTGTTTTGATGCCGTGGAGGTGACTGAAACTCCAATTTTGCGTGAGATGGTGGAACCCGAATCGAGAATGGAAGAAGCTGCTTCAACCGAAGTTGTTCCTATGATTGCTGACGCTGCTCCAGCGACTGAGAACCGGATAATAGTGCATGAGCCCAACGCAGGGACTGCTTTTACTCCTCCATTTGAGATACTCCCATATCGCAGGTTTGTTGGTGGATTTAGCGTTCCCATTAGATATGCTGCTATGTACAAGAAACCGTGGAAGACGTATGGGCACATCGTCGTTACCAAGGATCCGGAGCATAGTTATTTCTTGACGAGGCAAGTAGAAGCCATCTTGCGTGTTATAAATGATATCCGCATCACAGCTGGAAATACTGTCACCCGGGATGTACTCTTTGATTGGGAGTACAACTTGAAGAAAGCTGAAGAACTTGGCTTCAATCTGAAATGGCTTCGTCAAAAGATTGATGCTATCAGGAAAGCAGTGGAAGGTGACACTCCTTTCACCACCAGTGATGCCGTGTTGAAGAAGATGGATGAAGTTGCTGAGCTGACCAAGAAGCTGGAGGCGGAGAAAGCTGCTTTGCAAGTCTTGGAGGATGCAGAAAAGCAGAAATCTTATTTTGCTGACTTTCTTTAGTTTTCTTTCCATGATATCTTGAACCTTGGACTTCTGAGAGATGTGAGGTTTTATTCTGGTCTTGATTTCTTGGTTGGTTTTGGATTGTGAAATCGATCGTCTTGACCAGTGGACCGTCAATCCCCAGTATTTTGTTGAATCTCTCTCTTTCGTTTTCCCTTCTTCTGGCAGGACCTAAATAGAGGATCCGGGTAGAAAATTGATGTAAAGACCCAGGTAGTCGAAATTGGAGGTACCTTGATGAAGGACTTAGCGAAAAACCTGGTGGACACCGATCGACTGTGGAAGTCATGAATCCCGTCTAAGAATTGTTGCTTGCATGTTGTATGCTCAGGAAGCTGTAGGAACCTCATACGACGTCGGAATCTGATGCTTGACCCCAATTTTGAAGCTAAGAGACTGAGTTGTCACATGAGAAAAGAATCACTCAATTCGGAGTTGTAGAGGTCAGCCAACGAAGCGTGCACATTTGTGATTTGTAATCCCGTACATTTTTCATATTTCATAAACCTGACTGTAAAGGCCATATCTTTCAGCTCGTATGTCCGATCAATGCGCCCTTTTGGTATGTTGTAGAAGAGACATAGACGAACATCTTTCGTTGAGGAAGATTGTCCCATTCCTCACCCATTGGTACGTTTTTGCAAACCCATGGCCTGAAATGTGTTGTATCTCATTTGTAGAGGTGATGAGAACATCTTGTAGAAGACTTTGGATTATGCCCACCAGTCGTGCCAGCTTTGGGAAGACTTTCATGTGAGCATGTTATCAGGTCTACACATCTTGATATGAATCATTGGTTCTTAGAGGAGTCCGCTTCATGTGTAACACTTCAGAGAATGATTAGTTGATGAAGCCCTGAGGATGTTGCTCCTGAGACCGTTGTTGGTGCTGAGACCATGATTACGCTCCAGAGATCCTTGTCGATGCTGAGATCATGGATGGTGTTCCTCTAGAGATTATTGTTGATGTTGATACCATGGTTGAAGTTGCTCCAAAGACCGAAAAGGCTAGAACCATGATTATAGATATAATCTTTGCTACTTCATCCAGTGAGCCTTTTACATTCACGAACTAGTTGATGAGTTGAGCGTCCGTAAGATGAAGGTGTACTGAGAGTTCAACCTGAATGCTCCTGAAAGCATAACTTTACCACGAACTGGCTTTGTCAGTGAGTCGACATTGTTGCGGTAGATGGCATCAAGAGTTTTCATACTGGATGTGATTGGTGAAGAGAGAAAGTTCCTCAATCATGCAGGGGCTTGTGATGTAGCGAAAACCCGTTGATGAAGTTTCACGGAATCACCTCAGGTTGCCCAGTGTATATTGAAGGAGTTAGCGCCATCCATGATGTTGCATATGCTTCAGAAGTCTTATCATGGGATAATGAAGACTTATCGTTTAGTTACACTTTGATCGTGCTGGTGTTGAATCAATGTGTCATCGTCGAGATATTTGTGTGAAGCTATACTCTTTGATTGGGAGTACAATTTGATGGCTTTTTTAGATGCTTGAGCGTTAAAGCGTATATTCCTTAAGCATCGAATGTCTTAGGGGTTTGATCCTCTTGGCCCTGGAGTATCTTCTGTTGATTTGACATCCCTTTTGTTGCAGTAGTGGGATTCGACACTTGTGCAGACATCAAAGCTTTCTGATTTTGTGGAACACATGGACTTGCAGGAGAAACGCCCAAAGTCTTCTTTGCCATGTTTGGACGTCAGTAATGAATATTTCAGTGCTTGATTCGGAGAAACGTCAGATTCAACCACTTGGTAAAATACTAATGCGGTGAAGCTACCATTCATAACGTCTTGTAGAGTTGCTAGCATAATTAAGTCCCCATGCTAGGATAGCATGTGGAGAAATAAATGACATAGACATGGAATGAGACTTTCCTGAACGCGGAACCTCTTGATGAATGTATATGCATATTTTGTACGTTTTTGCTTCAACCTCGTCGAAATTACTCAAAGTACTCTGATGATGGAATGTCCGTCAAATCTTCTGGATTAGAACTTTCTTCGTTGGAGAGATGTGTAACCAAAGGCTCTTTGTAAGTACTCATCTTTTCAGCATGGATCCACGCTCGTCTGAAGGACATGTCATATCCTGGATCTTCTTGATTGATTATGTGAAACTTGGTTTCTGTCCAGGTTGAACTTATGTTCACTTTGAGAATGATGTAGACATAAATATTTCTGAGCGCTCCTTCAAGGTCTCTGATTGAGATGGAGCATGAGTATCTTCTTTTCGAGTGATGCATGTGGATCCGATGGTTTTCAGTGGAATGTTGTTGATGGAGGTGTCAGCATCGATCAACGTTCTTCCAAATTCGTTTCTTATGAGATTGACTGTGGCAAGCAGTCCCCCGTCGTACATATCTTGGTCTGTGGCTGGAGGCTCAAGAAGTATTTTCGGAATGGACTTCTTGACATTATGTGGTTCAGTAATGTGAACATGTATCTCCTTTGTGCCTTCGAAAGATAACGCAATTCATGTTCGACCAAGGATTGAACTGCCTCTTTGATAGGTTGTTCATAGAGTGTAAAGGTTCTGACTGGGAGATTATTCTTGTGTACTCCTTCAGTCCCCAGTTGAAGCTATTGTGGATCAACCTTCTCTTTGAAAATGTGCTTCAAAACTCTGCAGTTGCTTGTGGGATGATTGACGAACTTGTGGAAGTAGCAGTAACGAGGACTTTCCATGTCTTTTTCAGTTGGTTCTTTCTTGACATATGGCAACTTGATTGCACCATGTTGGACCCAGGAATCCAGGATTTCGATCACCTCTTCAATGGAAAAATTAAAGTCAGGTGCTTCTTGATCAGGAACTCTTGTGCGTTGGTCAGAGGCTTGTGCATCTTTCTTATCCTTCCTTTGTGCTTTTAAAGGAGCTGAGGTATGCTTGCGCGGAGGTTTGGCTTTCCGTTTTCTTCTTTATGCAGCAGTGTTTGTGGAAGGATGGAGGTTTTACTACTTCTTGATCAGACGTCTGTTACCTCGAGTGTCTCGCGGTTCTCCAGCCTTTGTAGCTTTCGTTCTTTCCAGTAAAGCAGGCGCAGCAGTTGCCGATCTCTTTGCCGCTTCATGAAGCTCTAAGAAGGTCTGGAAACGAAGATTTTCCAATAAATCTCTATAGACCGGGATCATGCCGTTGATACACAAGTCTACCAGTTGATGCTCCGTGACGTTTGGATCATGACAGTCCAGGGCCTGGACTCTGAATCTTTTCATGTAGTCATTGGGATGTTCATTGTTCCTATGAAACATTCTTCCAAGATCAGAGAGAGTAATTTGCTCTGACACAAAGAAGTACTTTCTGTAGAAGGCATTAATCATTTCTCCCCAATTGTTGATAGTTCCTGGTGCGATGTTGTTGTACCAGGTGTATGCCCTGCCTTTCAAGTATTTTGAAAATTGTTTGAGGCGAACAACATGGTTATGTTCATGTTCAACCAAGGCTTCCAGGAACCGAGAAACATGTTCCCGAGCATTTCCTGTTCCGTCATACAAAGTGAAGGTTGGAGAGGTATAACCTTTTGGAAGAGGAATCCTTTGCGTAACAGCAGGGTACGGAGGCTGGTGACGATGGACATGTGGGGTTTGTCTTTTCCACGGTTCTCCAGAAGGCGTTCCTGTAGATGGTGGATTTTCGACAAAGGGTAGAATTGTAAAACTATACTCCAAATTCGGCAATCGGATGAGTATTGAGACTCATGTCTCTCATTAAAGCATGAAAGCTCATGTCATAAATCTCTGACTGAGAAGGCTGTCTCTCAGAGTACGTGTAGATGTGTAGTCTCTCAGCTGAGGCCACGTCACATCTCATGAATACTGAGCAATTTCAGTAATTACTCCGGATCCGGCAATCGAATGAGTATCGAGACTCATGTCTTTGTGCATGAAAGCTCATGCCACCTATGATGGAGAAAGATTGGGCGGCTCCTAGACAGCATGTCTACTAGTATAGAGCGACAACGTCTTCGGGATGTAACCATATTTTCCCCGACTATGCATGAGGAATATGACGCTCCAGCAAGTTCATATTACTTAACCCTCATATAATTAATGCTCCTAGACAGGAATCCCTTCTAGTATAAAGCCAACAATTAATTATCTTAAATCTTCTAAATATCCAGCAATATTCTACGAGCCATCGTCTGAATATCCAGCAATATTCTACGAGTCATCAATTAATCGCCTGAATATTCAGCAATATTCTACGATTCCTCGTTATATTTCGTTACTTCAATCTGTGGTTCTTCCCAGCAGAATTCCACAGGTTAGTAATAAATATTCAACAAAACAGGCATCTGGGCATCAGATAATCCCTGACAAAATGGTGCAAGTGTAATTAGCAGATAATACACAGACTAGCATTCTGAATGCACGAACGAGCATTTTAAAAATACGAACGAACGAGGAACCTATGCAAAATAAGAAGGGAAAATAATAATGATAAAATATTAAACAAAAGCGCCAGGGGACTAGGTTCACCAGCCGGCCAGTCATGTCGTGACTAGTCCCGCCCAATTTTATATTTTACCATATTTTTACTATTTTCACGATTTCATGAAAATCCTCTCGTTCGAGCAAATTTCCTTTATTTCAAAGAAATTATCTAAATCACATGATTTTATCAAAAAATAATAAAATTAGGGAAGGTGTTGCGGGACCGAGCACCAGCCGACCATGTCTTGGCCGTGGCCGGTCCCACCTCACGTCTCCATTATTTCATTATTTCTCTCAAATTATGAAAATTCCTTGATTTTATGAATTTTCCCTAAAATCATGAAGATTACCTAATTTCATGTATTTTTATCTAAATCACATGATTTTATCAAAAAATAATAAAATTAGGTAAAGGTGCCGCGGGACCGCCGGCCGGCCGGTCATGCTTTGGCCGTGGCCGGTCCCATACCTCACGTCCCATTATTTTATTATTCATTCTCAAATTATGAAAATTCCTTGATTTTATGAATTTTCCCTAAAATTACCTAATTTCATGTATTTTCTCTAAAATCATGGAAAATATTAAAAACAAATTAGGAAAACTTGTGGGACCGGGCTCTAGCTGGCCGGCCATGCCATAGCCGGTCCCACACACCCATTATTTTATTATTATTTGGTGTTTGGTTTCCTGATTTCATGAAAACTCCCTGATTTCAACAAAATATCTTGGTTTTCAACAAATCCCTTTGATTTTATGAAAAATTATCTAAAATCATCAAAATTACATAAAATATGGAAGAGTGCCTTGGGGCCCGCGCCCATTGGCCGGCCGGCCATTGCCGGTCCCACACTCCCATTCCCTATTTTCTATTTTAATTTATGTCTCTCATCTCATGGAAGTTCCCTAATTTCGCCAAACTCTCCAGTTTCATGGAATTTCCCTTAAATCGGAGAAAAATACATAAAATCATATAAAACTGGGAAAAGCATGTGGGACCGCGTGTCAGCCGGCCGGCCATGCCCTAGCCGTGGCCGGTCCCACACCTTGTGATTCCTTGTTTATTTATTATTTTCATCATCTCATGTACTTTTGCCGGTTTCAGCAAAACCATGGATTTTGCATATTTTCTCCAAATGTTGCTCAAACGTGCATCAGAAAATATCAAAATTCTCAGGACTGAAGCACGGACACTATGGTGACACGGGAACATCCCCTTGACCGACCAAGGGTGACCCCGAGGCTTGCAAACAGCTGGTCCCGCATGTTTTAATGATTTTAACCTAATTTGCTCAGTTGCTCATATTAGGTTCGAACTCTTTCCAAACAATTGGAAGTTCTCTCAAACGACCATCTACTGGTTCCACGACCATCAAGAGCCGGTCTCATGACCTCTTGGTCGGCCCCTCATATTTTCTACATCAGGTTTTATGATTTGTTGCTCACACGAGCATTATTTCAGTGAATGATTAAACCAGCATTTAATCATTCTTTCACCAACTGGTCCTCAAGAGACTTTGGTATTTTTTGCTCATTCGAGCATCTGGGCGTTATACGGTGAACCCTCCATCCCATGTAGCTGGTCCCGTGTTGATTTGAAATAAATCATCATTTCGGTAAAATTAGGGTTTTGAATCCAGAGCTCTGCAGAAACGTGATTCTGTGCATATTCGAACACTCTGATAATTTTATGTTGATTCCATGATTGATATTCATATTTATTTTGCTCGACCCAGTAGTCAGTAACTTAAATTAATATTTTATTTGGTCCAGCTACCAACAATTCATCAAAAGAACAATATTTACTCGAACTAGCAATATTCGCTCGAACCGGCAATATTTATTCAATTAGCAATATTCGCTCAGACTAGCAATATTTGCTCAAATCAAAGAATATTGGTTCAACTACCAATATTCAACAATTTAGCAACACAGTTTTGCTCGTCTTAGGTTATAATGATACCTCGTCTCAGCATACACATTAAATTCATGAGTTTCGAAACATTTGCTAATCATGTTCAACTCAGCGCTACATGGACTCATCGTCCCATAAAGTCAGCAACTGACTCCACAATCACGAGATTTCAATCGTGTCACATGGGGGATATTAACTAGGGTTTTGGTCTGGCGGTCTACGGCACGTGTGTTCACCCACGATGAGAATGTGAGCAAGTCGTGCAATCAGTTGGAAGAGTCAGCAAAGTAGTGGGTGGAAAGTTAACCAAGTCTCCGCACGATGAGTAATTGGTTTTAACACGATTTCCCCATTTCCCACTCTCTGATTCCAGCAACTGTCACACTTCATGGGATCATGGTGTTTTCAACTCCGGCATTATAAAATGTCTCTGAATCCTGATTGAGAAGAGGTTTTTCGAACAATCGAACAACATTCGCCAAAACGAGCAATTTCTCATCAAAGTTCATACAGACAATCTTTCGTCTACACGAACTCACAGAAATTACTCTCAATTGAGCAAAATTCAAATTCAGAGCATTTTCACGCTGAATTCACAACACACATCTCAGATCACCATTGATCTCACGCATTTCTCAGCTTCCCTCCTACAGATCAACCCATCCTCTCTTGTGACCGAATTGACTCTGGAACGGCCATTGTTCTTGGTTTAGGCCGGGGTCTTACAGATTGATCTCTCGAACTTAAAGCACTCCCTTCTTGCAGTGCATCTGTGTGAGGTTCAACATTTCGCTCGGTTCAAGGAGTCTCCACACGGTCGACTCTTCAATTCCGTAAAAACCAGCAAATCGTTTTTCCCCACTCACAGATTGGCGACCACAGTGGGAGATTAATCTCTCGGTTGCAATCTCATTTTCACAAGATGGTTGGTCTTAGGACTAATTCAACTGATCCAGACCCAATCCAGAATCTTTCAAATGGCAGGATTCCTCATGTTACACCTGACGACACGGAAGGCAGAGGAACCCCGACTCTGGCAGAGCTATCTCAAATTCTGGAAGTCCACACCAGGAACATGGATCTGATGAAGAACACGATAGATCACATACTCGATTTTCTCATCAAGCTGACATCTGAGTTGGGCGGTCTCTCTTTCGGAAGTCCCAACACTGGGGACTGGTTCAACGCCTGACCCTCAAATCAACAGTTTCACTACTTATGAAAAGCCGGTGGATCAAGAGGTTGCACAATTGATTGAAAATTTGTGTGAACTTTTACACTTTTCCAGGGAACAGCGTACGGACACGTTTGCCGCACTCAACCAGATATCATGACGTACAAATAACTTTACCAACCCCAGCAGTTGAAGAAGTATCCCTGGTATCTGAACATTCAATCGACAACATCACTTTTGGAGAGGAAGATCGCATCGCAGACGAAGGGCATAATCGCGCGTTGTATGTGACTGGCTTCATCAAAGGCACCGAATTTAGAAGGGCTCTTGTCGACACCGGTGCTTCCAGCAATATTGTCACTATGAAGACTCTTAGAATGGCCAGATTCCCACGAGGTAAAATCATTCGCCATCCCATCCTAATGACAGGATTTGAAGGAAGCCAAAGCCACACATATGGATACGCGTACATAGATTTGAGGGTAGGACCAATTCAATCAAAGGTGAAATTCCACGTGATCGAGCAAGAGCCTGACTACCACCTGATACTTGGGCGACCTTGGCTCCATGACAACAAGGTGGTTCCATCAACCTACCATCAATGCATGAAGGCCTTACTCAATAACAAGATCGTCCGCAAGCTGCTTCATCATCTCCTTATGCTCTGTCTACGATGCTGAATTCATCGAATCCCAGAGAGCCCCTGAACCTCCTAAGAAAATCTATACTACTCCACTTCCAAGTTGGAAGGCTATTGAGGCATCCGCATCATCACCATCTTCGGAAGCGGAACCAGTCGAATCGCCTGCTACATCGTTCAAACGCCGAAAAGATGAAACTACGATCTCAGGATCCAATTTTATGACCACTCATGACGCAGAAGGAAGGGTCATTTACCGGCGACGCAAAGATTAGCAATTAATAGGGGAGATTGATCAAGAGTCTCCCCGCACTGGTGAATCGTGTCAGAATGAACAACTACCCGAGGATGAAGTTCAGGAAGCTCCACAACAGTTGCAAGATGGCACGAATTCTACCACTGATGATCTTGAGACGGTTAACATCGGCACAGAGGAAGATCCAAGACCGATCTTGGTCAGTTCTGCGCTATCACCGGAAGAGCGTGCAGGTCTGGTAGAGCTACTGAAGGAGTATCGGGATATATTTGCTTGGACGTATGAAGAAATGCCTGGCCTGGATGACAAACTGGTCACTCACCGTCTACATATCATTCCCGGCTCCAAGGCTGTCAAACAACCACCCAGGCAGTTCAGGCATGAGGTCGAGGAACAAATCAAGGCCGAAATTCAAAAATTGCTGGTAGCAGGATTTATCAAGCCTATTCAGCATCCAACCTGGCTGGCTAATGTCGTCCCAGTTAAGAAGAAAAATGGCCAAATCAGATGTTGTGTAGATTTCAGAAACCTAAATAAATGCTGCCCGAAGGATGACTTTCCTTTACCCAACATTGATATGCTCGTTGATGCGACCAGCGGCCACGGTATGTTCTCATTCATGGATGGTTACAGTGGGTACAACCAAATCAAAATGTTCGAACATGATGCCGCCAAGACCGCGTTTCGCACTCCCATTGGGAATTTTCATTACACTGTGATGCCCTTTGGGTTGAAGAATGCTGGCGCCACCTACCAACGAGCCATGACAGCAATATTTCATGATATGATGCACAAGCAAGTAGAAGATTATGTTGACGATGTCGTGGTGAAATCGAAAGCTCGAACATCCCATCTAGAAGTTCTGAGACAAGTCTTTGAAAGATGCAGAGAATACAAGTTGAAGATGAATCCTCTAAAATGCGCTTTTGGAGTTTCTTCTGGAAAGTTTCTGGGATTCTTGGTCACTGCCGAAGGGATCAAAGTCGATCCGGACAAAGCGAAATCCATCTCCACCATGCCTCCTCCACGCACTGTGAAGGAACTGCAGAGCTTCATGGGTAAGGTGAATTACATCAGACGCTTCATACCAGGATTGGCTCAACTTATTGCTTCGTTCACCCCTCTGCTGAAGAAGGGAGCGAGTTTCACGTGGACGGATGTTCAGCAGGAAGCATTTCAGAAAATACAACAGATACTTTTATCACCTGCAGTCATGAGGTCTCCAGTGCAGGGTCGACCGTTGATATTATACACAGCCTCCAGTGATGTTGCTATTGGAGCACTACTGGCTCAAGAAGACGAAGAAGGCGTCGAGCATCCAATTTACTATTTCAGCCGAACCATGAAGGATGCTCAACTCAGATACCCGAAAGCTGAAAGAGCATGCCTGGCGTTAGCTCATGCAATGCAAAGATTCAGGCATTATTTACTATCCAACAGAGTTGTGCTTGTATCCAAAGCTGATCCCATAAAGTTTTTACTCTCAAAGCCCGCTCTGATAGGAAGACCTGGAAAGTGGCTGCTTCAGATGTCGGAATTCGACATAGTATGTGTTTCCCCCAAAGCAATCAAAGGTCAAGCAGTAGCAGATTTACTAGCAGCGTTCCCAGGAGAAGATTCCGCGACATTACCAGATGATACCAGGAGAACTTCCAGGAATCTCAGTCGTTAAAGAAGAAACATGGTTGTTGTACTTTGATGGATCCGCCACTCCTAGTAATGATACTGGAGGAGCGGGCATAGTCTTGGTCTCGCCATCAGGAGAGGTATTCTCACACTCATTCAAGCTGGATTTCCACTGTACAAATAATTCAGCAGAGTATGAGGCCTTCTTGCTAGGATTATCCTTAGCTAAACAAGCAGGAGCAATGCATCTGGAGATCAGAGGAGATTCAAAACTACTAGTCAATCAAATGAATGGGGTGTACTCTCTCAAAGAGATAACACTTGCTCCATTCAGGGCTGAAGCACAGCGACTCCTGACTCATTTCGCCGACGCGACCATCACCCATACTGGCCGAACCAACAATAGGCATGCTGATTGCTTAGCAACTCTTGCCTCCAAGTTGCAATTCGAAGGATCAGAGAAATCCATCATAGTGCAAAGACGAGCTGTGTCATCCACGTGGCTTAATCAAACTGAAGAAGCTCAAGCAAATGACTGGAGAGCACCTATCATCATGAACTGAGCAGCTCCATTACAGAAGGGACGATCAGCCTTAAAGAACTGAAGAACTTCTTCTTGCTTCATGGAGCCTTATACCATCGTAACCCGGATGCCTCTCTATCACGATGCCTGGGTGATGAAGAAGCGAAAAAAAACTCGAAAGTGTGCATCAAGAAGTGTGCGGACAGACGCTGGTGATAACACTTTATAGAAGACTCCAGAGACTCGGGTACTATTGGCCTTCCATGGAAGCACAGTCGAGGACTTTGCAGGGAGCTTGTCCTAATTGTCAGACACCTCCTCATCATTTGGAGGTGCTAACACTCCTTCACACCGCGGACTGGAGGCAGCCTTACATCGAATATCTTCGAGACAACAAATCGCCACCAGAAAAGAAAGATGCAATCAAACTCATACAGAGAGCTAAGAGATTTGTTTTTCTTGACGGAATCTTATACCGCAAAAGCTTTGGAGGAGACTTGTTGAGATGCCTAGCCGAAGATGAAATCCTGACAGTCCTGAAAGAAACTCATGAAGGAGAACATCAGGGGAAAAAGAAGTTGTTTCTCCAAATCCACGAGAAATACTACTGGCCGACTATGGAAGATGATGCAGCCGCATACGTTCAGAAGTGCCATAAATGCCAGATTCACGGTAATCTCATTCATACCCCTTGTCTTCCATTACACTCTGTGAATAGTCCATGGCCTTTCTATAGCTGGGGACTTGATATCATCGGGAAGATCAATCCAGCATCCTCAAAGCAGCATGAATACATCATCACAGCTACTGAGTATTTCACTAAGTGGGTCGAAGCAATCCCGCTCAGAGGTACCACAGGGGTAACTATTGCAGCCTTCATCAAGGAGCATATATGTGTAGATTCGGCGTCCCTAAACATATCATCACAGATAATGGGACTCCTTTCGCCAATCAAGATGTCGAGAAATTACTCAAGGAGTACGGGATTAAACAGATCTTCTCCACACCATACTACCCCCAAGGAAACGGCCAAGCGGAGAGTACCAACAAAACTTTGATCCGGATTATCAGTCGAACAATTCATGACAATCCACGATCGTGGCATGAGCAACTTCCCATGGCTTTGTGGGCTTACAGAACTGCACCAAGGAGCTCAATTGGGACGTCACCGTATTCGCTCGTCTATGGGGCTGATGCTATACTCCCAGCCGAGATAAAAATTCCTTCAGCAAGGATTGCAGCGGCTAGCGGAATACAATGGGATGAAGCTGAAGTGTCCAAGTCAAGAGTTGCTGAACTAGACATGCTTGAATCAAGGAGAGCTAAAGTAGAAAAGTACGTGGAGGCTTATAAACAGAGGGTATCCAGGGCTTACAACAAAATGGTAAAACCCCGAACTTTTCAAGTAGGAGATTTGGTATTAAAGACAGCAAAGCACATTCAACAAGACATGTCTGCTCCCAAATTCTCTCCGAAATGGGAAGGGCCGTATGTTATCATCAAAGCGGTGTCTAGTGGATACTACAAAATTTTAGCACTCAGTGGAGGAAAGGAAGGAAATATTATCAACGACAAATGGCTCAAAGCCTATTACGCTTGATCAACAACAGATAATTAACCTTTATTTCAAATACATCTCAAATGTAATTTATTTCCTTCAAAGAGCATGCAAGATGCTCATTCGTTCATCAAATATTCATCAATTGAACAAAAACTCCTCATGCTATCAGATTATTCTACCTTGTCAGAAACCTACATTACAACTCTCCTGAATATTCACTCAGAGCAAACCATCCAGCAATGGATAATCCCTATAGGAAACCCTGTCGAGTTTCTTCTGGAAGATCCTAGTCTTTGCCTTCAAATCCTCAACCGCCTTCTCAACCCTCGCTGACTCCAAAGCCAGTATCTTTTCCTCCTCCAGTAAAGCAGTGGTCATGGAAATCGCATCAGCAGCCTCCGTCGCCTTATGGATCTTAATTATTTTAAGACGAAGGCGAATCCAGCTCACATTGAATCGCAATATCTCACAATTGGAAATCATCTCATCCCACTTGTGCAGTTCCTGATTCTTGACGTCTCGCAGGTGCATTTGGTTCATTTCTTCAATGATCGGTAGCAGCCCTGCAACTGTAGTCAAGAGAGTGGGTAGGAAACCTTTCCACACTTCCGTAGTAGCAATATGCCCATACTTTTTCCAGATCTTGGTATACAGAGGTGCATGGCACTTGGGAATGACAAATCCACCAACCATCTCATTGTCTGGGAAAGTGTTAACCAATGGAGCTTCAAACGAGAGTCCAGCTGTCGGGTATTCACAGGCGTGAACACTGTCTTTTGTCTCCACGGATTCTGCAGAATCTTCACATGCTCGATTGCCACTGTCTTCAACCTCGACCACAGTCACGGACTTTCCACTCCTTCTCCTTCTGGCATCAACAACGACACGAACATCCTCCTGTGATGAACCAGGAAGTGTTTAATTTCGCCTGAATTAGACATGGTAAAATTTCAAGAATTATAAGATTTCTTACAGATGATCCAGTCTCAGCAGGAGCCGAGCTATACCGGGCAGGAGTTATAGCAGTCCGCTTGGGCCTTGAATTGTGAGGAGAAAGATTCTTCTGGTTACCCTGCAACAAATCATCTTCTACGATCAGTAACCTCAACTGAACGAGATGGAAAAGATGTGAAACTTACCAAGATGGGCGCTTCTACTCCATGTTTCGACTGAAGTCCGTTTTGAGAAGAAGTATTATCAGCAGACATGATATGAGAGGTATGATGATCGAAATTTCTTCTGTGATGAAACTAACTTAGGAATGGAGGAAATATTGGCACAAGTGATAAACCCTAAATCTACAAAGATATATAAAAGATACGACAGACACTTATCTCCGATTCAGTTACGAGTTTTACTGAAACCCTAAGTCTTGAACAAGGTCAAACTGGAGATGCGGAAGTAAAATAGTGCACTGGGGACTGACCAAGGTTAATTGTGATCGGCAAGTCACACGGCCCCATGTAGTATACAAATTATGTTTGGATATTTTCATAAGATGAAGAACCACAAGGTTTAAGGGAGATTACAATGAGTTCGGCATGAAGAGTGGCTCGGTTTGCTTAATTCAATCAAGAAGAACTTGCATTAATAAAATCTCTCGTTCAAAAGGAAGACCTAAATACTTCAATAAAGTTGTTCGAATGAAGACATCTACTACGAAGATTGAGAGTATTCAAATACTAAAAAAGAAAAAAGAGATTGAAAGTAAAGCTACTCGTCAGATCCATCACTGTCTTTCTCAGAGTTTTCATCACTATCCTTCTCGGAATCATCTTCTTCGGAATCACTGTCATGACTATTGGTGACGTATGGATGAGCATAAAAATCATCATCTGAATCTGAATCTTCTTCCGCTTCAGCTGCAATGTTTATGGGACTTTCGAATTCTCCGTCACACTGATCAGGCAAACCCCAAGCGATTTCTTCTTCAGAAGCATCAACATCAGAATCAGAGGGTACCCCGTCCAAGAATTGGCGTTTTTCCTCAGCTCTCTGAATTTTGCGCCAGATTCGATCCTTTGTGCGCTGATGAGCATCTTTCTCATCGTCTTCGGCTTTTCTTGTCATGAGTTCGGCGAAAGTAACTCTCCGCTCATTCGAGGGTACGCTGATCGCGAATTACCTTGGCTCTCGACTTAGCTATGGGAGCTTTGGGATCTTCGTCAGAACCGGAAGAATAAATATGATTGCTGGAAGCCGGCATTTTCTGAAACCAGAGTTAACACACGAAACCAATTCGTTCCTTGAAATCTGCAATAACGAACAACGCTTCATTAGTGCATAAAAAATGATTTTCTCATAAAATCATATACATAATTTTCATAATGTGAACATTCACACAACTGAACTATGATATTTACAATAAGACATGACTTCATCAAAAATAAGTTTTATAGTTTAAAGGTTACTCAAAACTCATGTCTTGATTTTACAAAACAATAATTAATGCAATTTGTTCATATAAATTTTCAGAATTTATCCAATAAGAACAAATCCATGTGAATAAAATATGTCATCATGTTTCATATAAAATATGTCACGGCTACATATATGTATGTAAAAAAAAATATTTTCCTTCGTATTAGCGTTTTATTAAAAACGAAGGTTTATGCTAGTTTTGTGAAAGCTCACACCCATTGTGATAAAATACTAATTCTCATGAAAGCTCATAAATAAAGTTTTATCACTGGACATAAGTTTACATACATAAAAATATATATGTTTATTTTCCTCGAATAAACATTATCCTTTAAAACGGAGTTTATTTCGGTTTTATGAAAGCTCACATCTATTAAGGTAAAATCTTGGTTCACATGAAAGCTCATACACTAAGTTTTATCATGGACCTAAGTCCACATATATAAAAAAAAATCTCTCATAAATCAGGGATTTTTATTAGTTTTCAAAACTAACGATCGAACGAACATACGTTTGATAAAACAAGGGTTTTCTACAAAACCCACATCAACATATACACATGTATAGGATTTTGATATGGCGAAAGCATGAAACACTCATGGAATCATCAAACATCTAAAAAAAACAAAAATTGGACGCACCTGGTTGGCGCCGGCCAGAAGTTGGTCGGACGGTGCTAGCTCCGGTCGGACGAACGGTGACGCTCCGATGAAAATCCTTCCTGCTCCTGTCAAGCTCGGACGTGAAGGTAATGAAGAGGATGGTGGTCGTGGGAAGAAGAATAAAAAAAAGAAAGAGAATTAATCCCTTTTATACCTAATTTTATTTCCAATACCTAATTCCATAAGAATTTCCCTTTTGGGTCCGACCCGTGAATCCTAAACCAATCAAGGTTCCACCATCGAACCAGCACTTCTACACGGTTTTATGTTCACTGGATGACGCTCTATTATGCCACAGAGGTTTCCGCTCAAACCATGGTTTGCTCATTCAATCGAAATACGGTAATATCTTATCTTATGACTAAGTTCAATTACTTATTTTTATTTATACCTGGAAAATCACCATTAAATGCTGACTGAGGAACATGACTGTTCCTCACTAAGCAGGGGACTTAATGTAGTGGTGGATTTTCGACAAAGGGTAGAATTGTAAAACTATACTCCAAATTCGGCAACCGGATGAGTATTGAGACTCATGTCTCTCATTAAAGCATGAAAGCTCATGTCATAAATCTCTGACTGAGAAGGTTGTCTCTCAGAGTACGTGTAGATGTGTAGTCTCTCAGCTGAGGCCACGACACATCTCATGAATACTGAGCAATTTCAGTAATTACTCCGGATCCAGCAATCGGATGAGTATCGAGACTCATGTCTTTGTGCATGAAAGCTCATGCCACCTCTGATGGAGAAAGTCACTCAGAGGAAGATGAAGATGTGCAGTCTCTCAGCTGAGGCCACGACACATCTCATACTGTATAGAATCTAAAGATTGGGCGTCTCCTAGACAGCATGTCTGCTAGTATAGAGCGACAACGTCTTAGGGATGTAACCAGATTTTCCCCGACTATGCAAGAGGAATATGACGCTCCAGCAAGTTCATATTGCTCAACCCTCAGATAATTAATGCCCCTAGACAGGAATCCCTTCTAGTATAAAGCCAGCAATTAATTATCTTAAATTGTCTGAATATCCAGCAATATTCTACGAGCCATCGTCTGAATATCCAACAATATTCTACGAGTCATCAATTAATCGCCTGAATATTCAACAATATTCTACGAGTCCTCGTTATATTTTGTTACTTCAATCTGCGGTTCTTCCCAGTAGAATTCCACAGGTTAGTAATAAATATTCAACGAAACAGGCATCTGGGCATCGAATAAGCCCTGAAAAAATAGTGCAAGTGTAATTAGCAGATAATACACAGACCAGCATTCTGAATGCACGAACGAGCATTTTATAAATACGAACGAACGAGAAACCTATGCAAAATAGGAAGGGAAAATAATAATGATAAAATATTAAACAAAAGCGCCAGGGGACTAGGCTCACCAGCCGACCAGTCATGCCGTGACTAGTCCCGCCCAATTTTATATTTTACCAAATTTTTACTATTTTCACGATTTCATGAAAATCCTCTCGTTCGAGCATATTTCCTTTATTTCAAAGAAATTATCTAAATCACATGATTTATCAAAAAATAATAAAATTAGGGAAAGGTGTCGCGGGACCGAGCACCAGCCGACCATGTCTTGGCCGTGGCCGGTCCCACACCACACGTCTCCATTATTTTATTATTTCTCTCAAATTATGAAAATTCCTTGATTTTATGAGTTTTCTCTAAAATCATGAAAATTACCTAATTTCATGTATTTTTATCTAAATCACATGATTTTATCAAAAAATAATAAAATTAGGGAAAGGTGTTGCGGGACCGTCGGCCGGCCGGTCATGCCTTGGCCGTGGCCGGTCCCACACCTCACGTCCCATTATTTTATTATTCCTTCTCAAATTATGAAAATTCCTTGATTTTATGAATTTTCCCTAAAATTACCTAATTTCATGTATTTTCTCTAAAATCGTGGAAAATATTAAAAAAAATTAGGAAAACTAGTAGGACCGGGCTCTAGCCGGCAGGCCATGCCCTAGCCAGTCCCACACGCCCATTATTTTATTATTATTATTTGGTGTTGGGTTTCCTGATTTCATGAAAACTCCCTGATTTCAACAAAATATCTTGGTTTTCAACAAATCCCTTTGATTTTATGAAAAATTATCTAAAATCATCAAAATTACATAAAATTGGGAAGAGTGCCTTCGGGCCCGCGCCCATTGGCCGACCGGCCATGCCACGGCCATTGCCGGTCCCACACTCCCATTCCCTATTTTATATTTTTATTTATGTCTCTCATCTCATGGAAGTTCCCTAATTTCGCCAAACTCTCCAGTTTCATGGAATTTCCCTTAAATCAGAGAAAAATACATAAAAGCACATAAAACTGGGAAAAGAATGTGGGACCGCGTGTCAGCCGGCCGTCCATGCCCTAGCCATGTCCGGTCCCACACCTTGTGATTCCTTTTTTATTTATTATTTTCATCATCTCATGTACTTTTGCCAGTTTCAGCAAAACCATGGATTTTGCATATTTTCTCCAAATGTTGCTCAAACGTGCATCAGAAAATATCAAAATTCTCAGGACTGAATCACGGACAATGTGGTGACACGGGCACATCCCCTTGACCGACTAAGGGTGACCCTGAGGCTTGCAAACAGCTGGTCCCGCATGTTTTAATGATTTTAACCTAATTTGCTCAGTTGCTCATATTAGGTTCGAACTCTTTCCAAACAATTGGAAGTTCGCTCAATCGACCATCTACTGGTCCCACGACCATCAAGAACCGGTCTCATGACCTCTTGGTCGGCCCCTCATATTTTCTACATCAGGTTTTATGATTTGTTGCTCACACGAGCATTATTTCAGTAAATGATTAAACCAACATTTAATCATTCTTTCACCAACTGGTCCTCAAGAGACTTTGGTATTTTTTGCTCATTCGAGCATCTGGGCGTTATACGGTGAACCCGTCATCCCATGTAGCCGGTCCCGTGTTGATTTGCAATAAATCATCATTTCGGTAAAATTAGGGATTTGAATCCAGAGCTCTGCAGAAACGTGATTCTGTGCAGATTCAAACACTCTGATAATTTTATGTTAATTCCATGATTGATATTCATATTTATTTTGCTCGACCCAGCAGTCAGTAACTTAAATTAATATTTTATTTGGTCCAGCTACCAACAATTCATCAAAAGAACAATATTTGCTCAAACTAGCAATATTCGCTCAAACCGGAAATATTTATTCAATTAGCAATATTCGCTCAGACTAGCAATATTTGCTCAAATCAAAGAATATTGGTTCAACTACCAATATTCAACAATTTTAGCAACACAGTTTTGCTCGTCTTAGGTTATAATGATACCTCATCTTAGCAGACACATTAAATTCATGAGTTTCGAAATATTTGCTAATCATGTTCAACTCACCGCTACATGGACTCATCGTCCCATAAAGTCAACAACTGACTCCACAATCACAAGATTTCAATCATGTCACATGGGGGGATATTAACTAGGGTTTTGGTCTGGAGGTCTACGGTACGTGTGTTCACCCACGATGAGAATGTGAGCAAGTCGTGCAATCAGTTGGAAGAGTCAGCAAAGTAGTGGGTGGAAGGTTAACCAAGTCTCCGCACGATGAGTAATTGGTTTAACACGATTTCCCCATTTCCCACTCCCTTATTCCAGCAACTGTCACACTTCATGGGATCATGGTGTTTTCAACTCCGACGTTATAAAATGTGTCTGAATCCTGATTGAAGAAAGGATGTTTTTTTCGAACAATCGAACAACATTCGCCAAAACGAGCAATTTCTCATAAAAGTTCATACAAACAATCTTTCGTCTACACGAACTCACAGAAATTACTCTCAATTGAGAAAAATTCAATCATTCAGAGCATTTTCACGCTAAATTCACAACACACCTACAATCTCAGATCACCATTGATCTAACGCATTTCTCAGCTTCCCTCCTACAGATCAACCCATCCTCTCTTGTGACCGAATTGTTTTGGAACGTCCATTGTTCTTGGTTTAGGCCGGGGTCTTACAGATTGATCTCTCGAACTTAAAGCACTCCCTTCTTACAGTGCATCTGTGTGAGGTTCAACATTTCGCTCGGTTCAAGGAGTCTCTACACGGTCGACTCTTCAATTCCGTAAAAACCAGCAAATCGTTTTTCCCCACTCACAGTTCAAAATCCTCCCGAGTGATGAAGTTTGATGACTCCTTTGCTGATGGATCGTATGTAGCTTTGCAGACTTTGCTGTCATCCACTGTATAAATTGGAACTACTTCAGCATCAGCATATGAGGATGTTTATTTTCCTTTTCCTTGAGTCTTCTCTGACATCTTGTCAGTAAGAGTTTTCAGTTGATTAAATAGCTCCTTATGTGCTGTAGCCATATCGATTTGATTCTTTGCAAGATTCTCTTGCATTTTGATGAGATCAGCAATGGTAGGTGGTGGATTTCCTCTGACTTCCCCAGGGTGTCGGCCGAACAAAGGATGACCCTCCGCGTTGACGTGAGGAGGAGTAACATCACCACTGTCATTGTTAGAGGCCGGAATCGTTTCCGGGATATCCTCGATGTCGTCGTTGTTGCTAGTACTGGCGCCGTTTGCGTTGGAACCTGTGACTAACCCAGACCTAAGACCGGCCATCTTGTGAAATTGTGCGATTGCAACCGAGAGTTATATCCCACTGTGGTCGCCAATCTGTAGATGGGGAAAACCATTTGCTGGTTTTCACGGGATTGAGGAGACGACCATACGGAGGAGACTCCTTGAACCGAGCGAAATGTTCAACCTCACACATATGCACTGCAAGAAGGGAGTGCTTTTAATTCGAGAGATCAATTTGTAGTACTCCGGCCTAAACCAAGACAACGGTCGTTCCAGAGTGAATTCGGTCACAAGAGAGGATGGGTTGTTCTGTAGGAGGGAAGCTGAGAAATGTGTGGAATCAATGGTAATCAAAGATTGTGGGTGTGTTGTGAATTCTGAATAAGATAAGTTCTGAATGATTGAATCTCTATTGAGAGTAATTACTCAGATGTTGAGTTAATCTCGTGTTGTCTGTGAGACGTGAGATCGTTGTATATCCAATCATGATTTCAGAGACTTATTTATATTGCTGGAATTGTAGACCCATGATCCCATGAAGTGTGACAATTGATGGAATCAAAGAGTGGTGAAATGGAAATCGTGTTTGAAACCAGTTGCTCATCGTGCGGAGACTTGGTCGATTTTTCATCCACTACTTTGTTAACTCCTTCAGCTGATTGCACGACTTGCTCACATTCCATCGTGTGTATGAACACACGTGTCATAAACCGCCAGACCAAAACCCTAGTTAATATCCCCCATGTGACACGATTGACGTCTCGTGGTTAATTAGTCAGTTGTTGACTTCATGACTTTATGGGACGATGAGTCCATGTATTTGCTGAGTTGAACATGATTTTGCAAAATGTTATGAAACTCATGAATTTAACGTGTCTGTTGAGACAGAAGTATAATTCTCACGTTGATAGTTGAGGCGAGCAAGTATTGCTCTGAATTGTTGAATATTGATAGTTGAACCAATATTCCTTGATTTGAGCAAATATTGCTTATATGAGCAAGTGTCTCTAGTCTGATGAATTATTGGTAGCGTGACCAAAATAAAATATTAATTAGAATACTAGTAGTTGAACCGAGCATAATTAATAAGAATACTTATCATGAGATCATCGTAAAGTTATTAGTGTTCGAATCTGGAATTTTGATCCTTGGACTCATAAACATTAATTTTATCAATTGATTACCAATTGATGGTGTGGGGCCGGCCGGGATCAAGGCATGGCCGGTTGGCCAACAATCACGGCCCACAATATTTTTCCAAATTTTATATTTTTCCTTCGTGCGAAGGAAGCACCATGAAACTGAGGAGTTTCCTCAAAACGAAGGATATTTGTTCAAATGAAAGGATTTTCATAAGATCAAGGAAAATAACAAAAATTATGATAAAATATAAAACTGGCGTGGGATTGGCCACGACACGGCCGGCCGGTCGATGAGCCCAATCCTTTGGCGCCTTGGTCAATATTTTAATTATTTATTATTTTATTTCCTATTTTGCATAGGTTCATCGTTTCGTCGTATTTTGAAATACTCGTTCGTGCGGGGATTGTTAGTGTATCATCGTTGAGTACACTTGCACCTTTCGAGTCGGGGGCTTACTCAGAAGTATCTCAGATGCCTGTGCGTTGAATATTTATTGCTAACCCACGGAATTCTGCTGGGAAGAACCATAGATTGAAGTAACGAAATACTGCGAAAATATTTGAATATTTTCGGAAATTCAGTGGATGAATCCAAGAATTTAGGAATAATTAACTTATGGCTCTATACTAGCAGAGCAAGCTGTCTAGGAGCATTAATTATTCTCACATGAGCTTGCTGGAGCTTCATATCCTTTATATAGTCTGGGAAACTCGTTATTTGTATCCTGAAGACGTTATCGCTCTATACTAGCAGAGCAAGCGGTCTATGAGACGTCAATCTCGTGATTCTATATAGAAATAATTATTGAAGTGTTCAGTATTCATGAGATATGTCGTTGTCCATCCGAGAGACTACATATCTGCATGTACTCTGAGAGTATTCTCAGTCAGAGGATTCGATGAGAGACTCGTGTCTCAATACTCACATCTGATTGCTGGATCAGGAGTTCGTATAATTATGGGTTCACGATTATAGCCTCTGTCGAAAATCCACCATCTACAGGTTTGTTCATGAACTAATATATTTATATAATAAGGAATGCAATCTTTTGCAAACCGTGGCTATAATGTTCATGAACTGATTCGAGTGAATCAAAATCGATTTTGCTTCGATTGTGTCTTGTATACTTCTATGATAATATAAACAATTGAACGTCTCTAGAACTAGTTTCACTTGAACTAGTTATGGTTAATTAGATGAATATGGTTGATATGAAAGTGTTCATATGGCTAATTTCGGTTAACTATTGTTGAGCCAACAAGGTGCACACGTTTAGGTACGATTACTCATATCTAAATGAAGTCACTTTTCATTTGTGTGTAACAAGATAAGTTCGATCTAACGTTTGAAAGATATTAGCTTGAGTCTAATCAGGTTTTAATCTAACAGTGAATATTGAATGCTTTGTTACCAAGGTAGCATTGATTGCAAACCCTGATTTGAAGACTATATAAGGGAGAACTATAGCAACTGGGAAACCTAATCCCCACACCTCCTGTGTGATACTAGTTGCGACTAGAGTCGATTCTCCTTTAACCTTACGTTTTTCTAAAACCCTGTAAGTTAACGACTTGAACACTTCATTGGGATTGTGAAGGAAGACCCAACTATTTTCTCTATAGTTGCGTGTTCTGATCTTGTTGTTTTCTATCGTAATTGAGTACTATATTCTCTAAGATTTGTTCGAGACTTAATCTCCGAAATACAAGATAAAAAGTAGTCACAAACATCTTCGTCTCATCGTTTGTGATTCCACAATATCTTATTTCGCTACCATACGATTAAGATTATTGTGAGGTGATTGATATTTCAAGGATGTTCTTCGGGAATATAAGTCATGTATATCAATTGGTTCATGTTCACCTTGATTTATCAAAAGACGGAACAAAACTCATAGGTTTGTCTGTGGGAGACAGATTTGTCTATTCAATAGACTTTTCTGTGTGAGACAGATTGGTTTATCAAATCTTCGACTTTGGGTCGTAGCAACTCTTAGTTGTAGGTGAGTTCATCTAAGGGAATCAAGTGCGCAGATTCCTGCTGGGATTCAGAGGCGTAAGGAACGCGACTGTACCTTGATCAGTGTGAGATTGGTTAGGGCTCAACTACATTCCAGTCCGAAGTTAACTTGCAGTAGGCTAGTGTCTGTAGCGGCTTAATACAATGTGGCGTTCAAATATGGACTAGGTCCCTGGGTTTTTCTGCATTTGCAGTTTCCTCATTAACAAATCTTCTGCTGTCTGTGTTATTTCTTTTCCGCATTATCTTTGTTTATATAATTGAAATATCACAGGTTGTGCGTAAGTTCAATCAATTGTGAATCCAACCTTTGGTTGTTGATTAAATTGATTGACACTTGGATATTTGTTTTTGATACCGTCTTAGTTATTTCTTATATTCAATCGGGCTCGCAAATTCCTATTTGTTTGAGTGCGGATTGAATTGAGAAATTGAGATATAACTCTTTGATATATTTTCTTAAGATTCAGTCTGACTGTCTAGTTGATTCTCTTGAAAGTTATTTCTTATATTCAATCGGGCTCGCAAATTCTTATTTGTTTGAGTGCGGATTGAATTGAGAAATTGAGATATAACTCTTTGATATATTTTCTTAAGATTAAGTCTGACTGTCTAGTTGATTCTCTTGAAAGTATATTGGAGTTAGTCCATACAGATTTCTAAGCGAAATATTGTGTGCGGTTGTTAGACCCTCGCTTTTTCACCCGGGATACCCTATGAAAACACAATCAACAATTTTGGGTCCTATCTTAGTTCTCTTAGGAGGAGGGATGGCCACCTTTGCCAAACACCCCCACATTTTGAAGTAAGCATAAGATGGCATTCAAACTAGACAGTCAGAAATTTCAAAGGAATTTTATCTGATCCTTTAAAAGGTACTTTGTTCAGGATGTAATTGAATGAGAGGATAGACTCCCCCCCAAAAGTTCGAAGGTAATCCTGAACTAATCAACATGACATTCATCATATCCTTAAGGGTACGGTTCTTACGTTCAGCTACACCATTGGATTCAGGTGAATAAGGGGCTGTAGTTTTATGTATTATGCCATGTTGTTCACAGAAATCTCATACGGGAATTTCATATTCACCACCACGGTCTGACCTAATAGTTTTAATGGTAGCACTCAATTGGTTTTCAACTTCACGTTTATAAAAGTAACAAACCATTTCTTACCACCTCTTGTTTGAACTTAATTCATATCAAATCTGGATGGATTAATTCTAAGGGTTTATAGTTTCTATGGACATTCTTATAGAATGATTTCTTAGCATGCTTAGATTCTGCGCAAATCTCACACTTATGATTTTTATGTAAAGTGAATTTGGGTATGCATCCTACTCTAGACAATTTATGCATTGATTTATAATTTACATGACCAAGTCTACCATGCCAAACAATCAATGACACACACATGTAAGCAGAAGAATCATTTGATTTCACTTCAGGACAGGTTACATTAAGTTTATATAGACCCCCAGTCTTATAACCCTTACCCACATAATCATTTCCCTAATGATGTGACTCAATAATGTTGTAGTAAAAAAAAGATTCGTTGAGACTTGTGAAAGCAAAAGAATTTAGACTTAAAAATTAAAGAAAACTTAACTCAAAATTTGGTTTCAAGATATTGGGAATAACCAAGACACTAGAATCCACTATTACACATGAATGAATGATGTCAAATATTTCCTAACTCTAATTAGCCTTTTAATCCTTTATTTCTTAACTCACAAATAATCAAACAAATTCTCAAATATTAATTGTATCCCCTAAGCATAGATTATCTAAACAAATCATAACCTATCTAATTGAATCACAACTAATGAAGAAAATTATGTAAACTTTTAAGAACTCTGCAAAAGAAGTGATTGAGTGAATTATAATTAAATATTAGAGAAAATGAAATAGTTACCCATTATTCATGTGTGAATAGCTTCATCCATTTCCTTGGTTACGCGAGAATTTAGCCTCTCATCATGTTATTGGAAACACGCTCAAAAATCATTATTATTGCTTAAAGGGTGTTTACAAATGATGAAAATGGAGAAATAATTCAAAACTTGGTTTGTAACAATTATATTTGTTACAAACAAAAAAAAAAACGATACAAAGGATGTGTCACTGTTACTGTTGCTCTAAGACCCACGACTCTGTGTCGCAAACGCTGTAGCAAATAAGTCTGTCGTCCTTGTGTCGCTGTCACTGTTGGAAAACGACTGTCCTGGTAAGTCTGTTCTTCGTGTTCTTCAGCTTTTCAGCAACATAAATGGAGTTTCTGCAGCTTGATTTTTTTGACTCTGTGGTGCTATATTCCTCTCCCAAACTCCCCGTCCCCCGTCTATGGACCTAGAGCCCTCTATTTATACTCCTAAGCCTCATTTAATCACGCCATATCTCCCAAATAATCTTCATTCATCATCATTATTCTCTACGGCCAAAATTTCCATTTTTATCTTCACCACGCGTTAAACTTCTTCCAGCACGCTCCAATTCGTCATGTACACGCCTCAGATGTAGTTATACACACTTCTATCTCACGCCATGCACAGGAGAACATGTCCAATCCCGTGAAACACTTCTCTCGTTGATGTGTTGTCCTGTTTTTTTTTCTTGCGAGTTATCTAGCCAAATTTAACCGAAACAATCAACCATACCACGTCTGTTATGCTCAATCAAGTCTTCCCATAAAATTTTAGCCATTGAATCACACTATAACCCCTCCAAATCACGAACTGAAAATCTGTTTTCTAAAAATATCTTTTCCCGCCAAAAACCAATTTCAAACGGAGAAGATGGGTGTTGTGGATTAATTTGGGCTACACATAGCCGTGGGTGCTGAGAATAAGGGTTCCCCTTAGCAAAAGTGTGGGTCCGTATAGCAATTGTCCTTTGGGGGTGCTCCGAGCAACTTTTCGAGCCGAATTTTCCAACAATATTTATTTCCAAAATATACCTTCAAACACACAAAACACCATAATAAGGACGAAAACGAGTACTAACAATACGAAACATTGAGGACAAATTAGACACATAAATGCGTCTATCAAATACCCCCAAACTTATTATTTGCTAGTCCTCGAGCAAAACTAAAAAAATAAAAATAAAACCGAGTTAATCTCGGGAGGGTTTACCAGAGGTGTACCCACAAAAACATTACTCCATACCCTAGCTTTCTACGCAGAACCTTGGAAGGCACTAAAGAATCTCCTTGGTTGGCATACAATCACTGACTACAGGAGGAAGTACCCTGATGCGAAATTCCAATTGTTGTACACGAGTTTGCAGTCAAGCATACTAAAATTCATATAAAGTGACAGAGCTCTACTCAGATAGTTTCTGGACATCATAACCGGAGTCAACCAATCACATGGAAAGATTAAGAAGATGGATAAAGAAAAATATGGTTTAAAGTGAACGGTGTTTCTCATATCTGTCTGAAGGCCTCTGCCAGGATGAACCTATCCTAATGGACTGAGATACCGGTCAGACTAATATCAACACAACTGGCATATACAAGGGGACCAGCGGTCGATAATCCTAACTCTAGGTCAACACAACTGGCATAGACAAGGGCACCAGCGGTCGACTTTATTGAATTTATTCCGGTTGGTCTGATGGTCTGGTTTTTTTTTTTTGGTATCTCAATCACCCTATTTCACTAGCAAAGGTAAAAACTTGAATCGTGTGCCCCACCAAATTACTTAAAAAAATAAAAACAGAAGGATTAGGATTCAACGAGATATGGCGAAACTACCATGTTTTTTTTAATTCTAACACCTGAGCTCTGTGCTTTTATGAATAGACTCTTTAGACGTTTCCATCTAATCAGATTGGTTCCTCAACTCCTACAAGGACTCTTTTTTTAACTCTTTAGACTCTTTTTTTTTAATCAGATTGGTTCCTGAACGCGTGGTGAAGATAAAAATGGAAATTTTGGCCGTAGAGAATAATGATGATGAATGAAGATTATTTGGGAGATATGGCGTGATTAAATGAGGATTAGGAGTATAAATAGAGGGCTCTAGGTCCATAGACGGGGGACGGGGAGTTTGGGAGAGAATAGAGCACCACAGAGTCAAAAAAATCAAGCTGCAGAAACTCCATTTCTGCTGCTGAAAGCTGAAAAACACGAAGAACAGACTTACCAGGACACTCGTTTTCCAACAGTGACAGCGACACAAGGACGATAGACTTATTTGCTACAGCGTTTGCGACACAGAGTCGTGGGTCTTAGAGCAACAGTAACAGTGACACATCCTTTATATCATTTTTTTTGGTTTGTAACAAATATAATTGTTACAAACCCGGTTTTGAATTATTTCTCCATTTTCATCATTTGTAAACACCCTTTGAGCAATAATAATGATTTTTGAGCGTGTTTCCAACAACATGATGAGAGGCTAAATTCTCGCATAACCAAGGCAATGGATGAAGCTATTCACACATGAATAATGGATAACTATTTCATTTTCTCTAATATTTAATTATAATTCACTCAATCACTGCTTTTGCAGAGTTCTTAAAAGTTTACATAATTTTCTTCATTAGTTGTGATTCAATTAGATAGGTTATGCTTTGTTTAGATAATTTATGTTTAGGGGATACAATTAATATTTGAGAATATGTTTGATTATTTGTGAGTTAAGAAATAAAGGATTAAAAGGCTAATTAGATTTATGAAATATTTGACATCATTCATTCATGTGTAATAGTGGATTCTAGTGTCTTGGTTATTCCCAATATCTTGAAACCAAATTTTGAGTTAAGTTTTCTTTAATTTTTAAGTCTAAATTCTTTTGCTTTCACAAGTCTCAACGAATCTTTTTTTTACTACAACATTATTGAGTCACATCAATTTTTGGCGCCGCCGACGCGGACTTGTCTTTAGGCTAGAGTTTTTAGATTTTTTTTATTTTTTATTTTTTTACGTTTTTGGGTTTTTGTCCTTTCCTTACAGAATTTGGAATTTGGAGCGAAAGAAAATTTTTCCAAAGCTTTTGGTGAATACTTAAAGACTTGGAGTAAAAGGTAAAGTGAAAGGAGCGAAAGAAGAAGATTTTTTTTTAATTTTTTTTAAAAAAAAAAAACTTCTTCCAGCACGCTCCAATTCGTCATGTACACGCCTCAGATGTAGTTATGCACACTTCTATCTCACGCCATGCACAGGAGAACACGTCCAATCCCGTGAAACACATCTCCCGTTGATGTGTAGTCCTGTTTTTTTCTTGCGAGTTATCTAGCCAAATTTAACCGAAACAATCAACCATACCACGTCTGTTATGCTCAATCAAGTCTTCCCATAAAATTTTAGCCATTGAATCACACTATAACCCCTCCAAATCACGAACTGAAAATCTGTTTTCTAAAAATATCTTTTCCCGCCAAAAACCAGTTTCAAACGGAGAAGATGGGTGTTATGGATTAATTTGGGCTACTTATAGCCGTGGGTGCTGAGAATAAGGGTGACCCTTAGCAAAAGTGGGCGTCCGTATAATAATTGTCCTCCGGGGGGTGCTCCGAGCAACTTTTCGAGCCAAATTTTCCAACAATATTTATTTCCAAAATATACCTACAAACACACAAAACACCATAGTAAGGACGAAAACGAGTACTAACAATACAAAACATTGAGGACAAATTAGACACATAAATGCGTCTATCACTTAAGTTACTACAACTTTTCCAGACTCAATTGTAACTTTAAAACCCTTATCATCTAAAACATAACAAGAAACAAGTTTTTGGAAAATGTCTGGAACATGAAGAACTTCATTCGTTGTGAGAGTCTTGTCAGATGTGAGCTTCAGACCGACCTTTCCCTTTCCTGCAACCTCTGATGCAGATGAATTAGTCATATAGAGTTTCTCGCTATTCCCTACCTTCTGATAGGAGGCGAACAGGTCTTTGTTCCCACATACATGCTTGGTAGCTCCAGAGTCTACCCACCAGTCCATCACATTGGTCACTAAATTAACTTCAGACACCACAACATAAAACTCATCTTTGTTCTTCTCAACCAAGTTAGCATTATTCTTCTAATCCTTACGTTTTCTACAGTGACTTGCCATATTACCACTACTTCCACACACCCAACAAGGACCCTTAATAATGCTAGATTCTGGTTACGAAACATACCTTTCTTGTGAGGACCATGTTTCGAGTTGCGATTGTTATTGTCATATTTTCCAGCTTTGGAAGACTTGTGTTCGGACATATGAGCCTTATTAGTCATGTCCCTCGCAGATGAAAAGTTCTTGTCTTTGGTGCATAATAATTCTTCCACTTGAATCTTCTTTCCGTTAAACTTCTGTGGTCTTTCAACGTCGATCTTTATTGACATTGTTGCAAGGATTTTTAATGTGTTAAGATTGTTGGAATCTTGCAACAATTAACAACACGTTAGATGTATCAAAATAATATGTAAAGAACTGAATAAAAACAACTTGATGAGGGAAGAATCACAGACTATTGGAATTCTCCTATAAATAAAACACTTAAAGAAATTACTTTTGGAATTAAGTTCCTAAAGAAAAACTAGCAAATAATATCGAGTAGACTCAAGACTTTATGCATGGTGTATGCGCAGATTTCATGGGTTGGACCATGTATCTTTCATAGGAATATGGTTATATAGCGGAGATCCTTCTCTAGTGTACCTAATGTGGACTAAAGAGATTCATTCACTCAAAGAAATGAGTGAGCACCCATAGAACCCTTAGGTCCTAAGATCAAATCACAGCAAGACCAAGCATTTAAGCCAAAAGCTCATTTTTCTCCAACATATAATTCTTATTTGTGTGATTTGTTTTCAGGAAATCCTGCCAGATAATTAACAGTGAAGAGAACACAACTAACCATTGTATTTCTAGATACCCAATATGTGTCTCCATCAAAATCCCTATTTGCAATTTCGTCGGCTATAAACCTTGTCTCTTTAGTCGGAAAAATACCGTTATTTGGCTATTTTGATTGCCCGATGAAATCCTCCAATTCTTTCACATATACAGCCTTCATAACATGGATATCACCAAAGTGCAACCCAGAATGCTTGTAAACAAATGATCTTCTCTGAATGTCAATATAAAATTAACAGAATAACCAAAACAAATGCTTCCCCCTCAGGAAAGTCATCTGCTAAGAAAGTCACCAGAATAGTCAGAATTTGTTGGTGCCTTCTTAGCCTGTGTGTAGAATTTCGTCAATGGTAGTCTTTGGTCTAGTTCTTTTTCTATTCAATTGTGTGATATTATTTTTATCCTCTAATCCTTGATGTGAGATGTCTCTCTGTCAGGTAATTAACTCTTCAGTATTGAGTATCAGTTTCTTGGGGTTATCTGAAGTCACACTTTGAGATCTTTGAGATTGCACGTCTGTTTCTTTAAGCTCCGAATGGATAAACTTGGCTCTTTGGCATCTCTAAATTGGTTGTGGGATATATATTTTCATTGTTCTTGTCCCCTACTTTCTTTGGTACCCTTTCACCCCTATTCTTAGGCTAATCTCTATGGGCTAGATCGAACTGCTAGATTGGCCAAAAAGTGTTGCAAATCAAATAAAAAGTGTGGTTTAAAAGTTAACACTTGCACTTGCTAGTTTTCTTTCCTACCATTTGCACGCAGTTCAACTAGCAACGAGGTTGAAACTGATCCTACGTTGAACGGTTCAGCGCTTGATATTTTCATTTCTTTTAGTTATGAAATTCTGATGGAGAGAGATAAGGATGTGATGGAGAGAGAGAGAGGATGTGATAGGGTACTTTATTTTTTTGTTTTGGATATTTATATATTTGGAATGGAAAGGGAAAGAGAAAGCACGTGGGAGAGAGTGTGGTGGAGAGAGAGAGAAAGACGTGGTAGGGTGTGATAGGATATGGGGGAAGAGAGAGAAGATGAAAATGAAAATAATGAAATTCATTAGTGCTGTTTGGTTCATCGTTTGGGTTTTCCGCGTTACCATTAAGAGCTCAGCGCTATTTCATTCAGCGTTTCATTGCTAGATTAGCAATACCATAGGATTTAGGAGGTTTTCCTAGCTGACGTGGACTGCTAATCTAGCTGCTAAATTAGAAGACCATAGGACTTAGCCTTACAAAGGATTAATAATAGTAATATTATGCAATGGAGCTAATCCGAAGAGAGGGATAAACCGGGCATTATCTTTGACATGACAGCTTCTCAGGCCTCCGGTGTTTATAAATCTTGAAGTCGGCGGATGCAGTTCTGCACCCTAATTTGACAATAAACTTTTTCATCCTTCTCGTGTATATGCAAACTTTTACTTCTGTCTTTCACTCCAACTGTTCACCGGGCTTATTTGTATTATTTACAGTGCCAAAATGTGTGACACTTTGTTGTCGGAAATGATAGTTTGACCGAAACTTTTATCGCGAGAAATCCCGCCACTCACAGGTGCACTGGCCCCACTTTACCCCATTTATAATCTCGATGTTGAGAACGCTACCATAACCGTCCATTTCCCTCGGGACAGATTTTGCCGAAGAAGTCGTCGGTTGGTGCACCATCTCCTTTTTGTTGTAGTGTACATATTAATTTTATAAAAAAAATTCGGAAACCTAGGGTTTGGCTGGCTAGCTCCGGTTTTCTCTCCTTTGTTTTTTCTCACGCGTTCTTGCTCGTTTCTTTGATTTTGCGTCTTTCAATGGCGCTTAATCATCTTGTTCCACCAGATCGTGGTGATCATTCACGCGGTTCTGCTAGACAAAACCATATTAGGAATAGAAATCGATCACAATCACGGACTAGGCAAGCTTATGTGCCAAAATCCGGAAACTCTAATTTGCGCGAACAAGAAAATTCCATTAATGGTGCGACTACTACGCGGACTGAATCAGGAATTCAGTCGTATGCAATGTATTGAAGAAGCACACCCATGTTATGTCAGGTATTGATGCAGAATCTCTATCACATCCTCCAGTTCGAGCTTCTACAGGTGAGATTGTGATTAAAATTCCAAAATATGTTATTACTAGGTCAAAAGAAATCTGGAAATTCAGTCTTGTTGGCCGTTTTGATTTTAAAACCCTAGGTGTGAAGTTTGATGAATTTAAACAGATTTTATGCAAGTTATGGAAGTTATCAGGTGAGGTTCAATTCATCCCTTGGGTTAGAGTATATTTTGTTATCAAACTGTATAATGAAGCTGATCGTAAGAGAATAAGTTATGAAGGTCCTTGGAAAGTTAAGGATCAACAATTGAAAGTGCAACCATGGACGCATATGTTCAATCCAGAAGCGGAGTCGATCAAAAGGGCAGTTATTTGGGTTCGTTTTAAGAAGCTACGACTTGAATATTGGGAAGAAGAAATTCTTTTTAGGGTTGCACGTAGTCTTGGAAAACCGGTTTGTGTGGATACGAGAACCCTAAAGCATGAATTTGTTTATTTTGCTGCGGTTCTTATAGACATTTATTTCTCTAAACCGCTTGAGAAGATTGTTGTCTATGATGAGGATTTGGCTGTAGGTTTTCACCTTGATTATGAAATTTTAAATATGCCAGAATTTTGCAAGTATTGCAAATCCGTTGGGCATGTTGAAAACAATTGTAGAACTAAAAAGTACAATGAAATTAAAAGACAATTTGATGTTGAAGAAGATGAGGAGAAGAGAAAGGTTCTCCACGCTAGGATGGATGAATTAAAATATTGGAATCTTAGGAAATACAACAAGGAAGATCCGCCAAAGCCTAATGGAGGTGAAAATTCGCCTGACAAAGGAGATGGCAAAGATGGAAAAGATGGTGGTAAGGAGGATGATGGTATAGAAGAAGATGCGGGTGAGGATGGCAAGGTTGCGGATATTCCGCCTGTTAATGGTGCTGATGAGGTCCCAAAGGGAAAACCCATGAAAATTGGTGGTGTCACTTTGCTGGCACACACACAATTATTCCAAGCCCACCTACTAGTGTGGCAGGTGACAACACTGCTCGGAATGAAGAAATTGTGCACCCTGAAGACTCTGATGCGCAATCTATGCATGCTCCGGCTGCTAACTTGGCAGATGAGTCATCGCTGAGTGGCACTTCTGCTTCAGATGCAATAGACTTGGAAAATGAGGAGGTCGAGCTTTATGCACACTATGATGAGAAAAAACGAATTGCTAATGATTTGGCCAAGGCTGCGGATTTAGCAAAACATGAGCAAGATGTGGCATTGACGAAGCTACAAAATATGCGCAATTTAATTTTGGAACGGAAAAAGCAAGCTTTGGCTGAGGAGCAGCAAACTGAACAATTAGTTGCGGTGCAACATGCTGAGGTACATATTTATGAGACACAACAAGATAAGATGCAAGGTGAGTATTCCCATCCGGGGGTATTGGTCGTATTGAATCTTTCGCTACGGGTGATCCACCTAAAAACTATATTATGGAGCCATCTGATGAAGATGGTTTTAGTTCCCCTACTAAGACAGCAAGACGAAATGCCCAGGCTAACATAACGGAGCCTCTTGAGACTTCAAATATGTTTGAGACTGGAACTGAAGAGGTGGAATAAGAGGTTGGAAATATTTTTACTGAAGATGAACCTTTGGCAACTGCATTATCTACTGGAATGGTGGATATTGAAACTGCTAAATTAGATTGGGGTGCTGCTAAAGATGAGGAAGATCGTTTGAAGAAAGAAAAAGCTGAAAAAGAAGTTAGATGCGCTGGCCAAGAAGGGGGATAAGGGTGTTAAAGTTGCGACTAAAAAGAAGAATACTAATACAACATCCAAGCCAGTTGAGGATGAAGGTCAGATAGGTAGAAGAGGTAGAAGTAGGACTCGCAAAGATGATGAAAAGGGTTCGGCAAGCCCTTCTAATAATACAGTTTCTTAATGCGGGTCTTCTATTGGAATGCTCAAGGCTTGGCTAAAGATGGTGCAAGGTCCAAGTTGACTGAGCTATATCATAATTTGTATTGCGGAACCACATGTTTTCTGCAATTTGCGTTTTGTTAGGATCTTAAAATTAGTTTTTTGTGAAGATGTTATTACGAATGAAGTGGATGGAGAAAAGGGTAATCTTTGGGTTTTGTGGAGGAATTCTTAGCCAAGACCGGATGTTTTATCTTCCTCCAGGCAAGCTATTTCTTTGAATGTTGCGGGAGACTTCATCACGACTGTTCATGCTTCTTGTGATCCGGTTGCAAGGAGGAGACTTTGGCGTCAACTGGGTTTATGCTTCATATATATTCCTTGGTTGGTGTTGGGGGATTTTAATTCCACTTTACGCTTTGATGAGAAGAAGGGTGGTAGGCCAATTAAGGAAATTTATGTGAATGAGTTTAGAAGCTGGATTTCTGACAATGGGCTGGTTGAGGCTGATGCCATTGAAAAAAAATATACTTGGTCTAATTGTCGTAGTGGTAATGAGATAATTGTTTCGAAACATGATAGAGCTGTTGTGAATGATGCTTGGATCTACAAGTATGAAAATTGGAGGTGTAAGGCCTTTCCTAGAATTTTCTCAGATCATTCTCCTCTTTTTGGGTATGCTTTTGAGAATCCCAGGCCGACTAGGGCACCGTTTAGAATTCAGAAGATGTGGTTATCTCATCCAACTTTCATGCGGCTAGTGGAGGAAAATTGGAATTTGCCATTATATGGTGCGCCTCCTTTTGTTTTCTCGGCCAAGTTGAAAAGGTTGAAAGAGGTGTAGTTGCAGGAAATCCTACAACACACCCCTTGTATTATCATGACTATGATTTCTGGATCTAAACTTATTTGATATGAAAATAAAGATAAAGATAATGAAAATAGAAAATAAGACACAAGACTTACGTGGTTCGATCAATATGATCTACATCCACGGGGTTAGGGATCTTCACTATGATTGTTTGTAATTACATATGGATTACAATTGAGACTCCATTAATGAGTATTTGGATCTCTTGGTTGAAGAAGGAAGAAGAAGATAATAATACAAATTCTGCTTTCTCTTTCTCTACGAATGTGTCCTCCCTAAAGTGTCTCTCTCCTTTTTTTTTTGATTCTCCTCCTTTCTCTCTCTTGCCTTTCTCTTTATATAGGTATTTACATAATGGATGACAGCTCATATACAACTAAGATTTCCCCTAATTTCGGATATGGATTGCGATGATATCGCAAGTTTACAAATGTTAATTTCGCAGATCTTCTAATCTTCGCAAAGTTATTACATTTTTCTTATGTTTAAGCTAATATCACATATTGTGTCGTTTCTCAAAGTGCTCTGCAACATTTTTGTAATGCGTTGTTAAGAATTTCACGAGCGTATCGTTGTCGCGAAATTCTGATCCTACATCTTGCCTCTTTTTTCTTGAATATTGCTTGAAGAGCGATCTTCAGGAAAAAAATCCATTGTTGTAGTTGTTGGAGAGAGATACGTGTTGTTGGAGTAGTCTTTGATCTTTGTTGATGAAAGAACGCGCGAAAGAATACTGGACTTTAAGAGTACGTACTTGCCTCTATTCTTTTGTGAAGTTCCGGAATGTTGCGAAGTAAATAAGAAGTATCATCTTTTGAAGTATGCGAAGTATGAAGTATCCTTGAAGAAGTATAAGAAGTATCCGTCCTTGAATGAGAATAATAAGTATTGCCTCTATTCATGCGAAATTATTTCTCCATTTTTGGTGATTCTTGCCGAGAAGATAAAGAACATAAAATTTTTTCTTGGTAATCCATAGTTGCCTCTGTTCTTTATCTATGAGGGTAGAATCCTTGAGAAAATGTTGAATGTGCGAATTGTTTCTTCATTCTTATCTTGCCTCTGTCTCATGTTTTGTGCTCATGTGATAATATAATCTCTTCAAGTTGATTATAATTGTGTGAAATAATTTAGCGAGATAATCACATAATTCGAAATAATCACATTCTGCGAAATTCTGACACATTCTACAAAATTTCGAATCAGTCTGCGAAGTTCTGAATCATTCTACGAAGTTCTGAATAATCTTGTGAAATTCTGAATAATCCTGTGAAATTCTGAGTAATCCTGAATAATTCTGCTAACTTCTGCGATATTATTGCGAAATTCTGCAATATTATTCCGTGCATTTTTGTAAAGTACTTGTGCGAATATAATGCTTATGTGATGATTATGTTATGAAATGTGTATGCGATGTTTATGCCACGAAATGCTTATGCAATGCTTTTATGATGCGAGTATGATGCTTGTATGATAAGAATGCTTATCTATTGCAATGTATAGTTAAGGTTTGTGTTACTTAGCTCATTTTTCCGTCTAAAATTGATGTAGCTTTAAATTGCCTCCATTCTCCATTTCTCTGGCTTTTTATTTAGTGTATGCATTCCTCTTCGTGTAGTTATTGTTCTTCACAAGTTCTTACTTGTGTTTCCTCTTTCCTCTTTCCTGCACTATTAGTATCTTATAACAGTATGATCATAATATCAAGTCTGCGGCATTTTCACTGCCTTAATTTCATTTCCATGTACATATTCACAAGCTTATTTTCTTACATATAATCATTTTCGCAAGCTTATTTGCTTACTCATCTTCTTATGTGGTCTTATTTTGCCTTCCTAGTTAAAGGTCTTATTTTTCCACCTCTTGTCATTGCGACAAAATCACAGGACGTCTTTACACTTTCATGTAAGGACCCATTGATCTTGCCTTAACTCTCTCTTTTATTTGAATTTTTGTTGCGACAATATGACAGGCCTAAATATTCTTGCGAACATAAAGTCCCATGACATTGCCGTCTTGCGACGAAATCGCAGGACGTCTTCACACTTTCATGTAATGACCCATTGATCTCGTCTTATCTTTCTAGTATTATTGCCTCTTCAGGATTGTTGCACAAATATGACAAGCCTTAATACCCTTGCGAGTAAAAAGCCTCATGACATTTGCGTCTTAAGACACTTATCAGCTCCCTAATGGAGGGTGCCGCCCTTATCTCCCCCCTGGTTGCCCCTTCAAGGAGGCGTACTTCTACCATACAAGGTTAGCTCCTCCCATCCATTCTTAACAAAAACCAGTTGTTTTCGCAGCCTCTTATCCCTTTTACCTATAGGGTTTATGGTTACGAGACTGCACCCTAAGTGGGGTTTTCTTCGGGCCGAGTGCAGTATAAGTTGTCAAGAATGGCAAGGCACGCTCCAGACGCCCCTGGCACTCTTGACTCAACCGTGTACCTCGGCGACTTGGTCAGATTCTGCACTCCTTGGGAGAGTCCTTATTACCTTAGTCGCTCAACCTAAGTCATAAGCTTAAGCTGAGAATCCAAGGTGCCTCTCCCGGATGGGCTTTATTGACCCCAAATCTCCATGACTCAGGTTCTGATGGCGGTGTAGCCTTTCCCTGAGCCATGCAACATGTACCCCCTTATATGACGTACTTTAGGTCTTACATTTTTCTCTTGCGAAATTGTATTCGCGAATTAGGTTTTACGCCATAAAGGTTCGCCCCTATCTGCGAAATTTTATTCGCGTTTCTGCGAAATTTTCGCGACTCTTTGTTTCTGCGAAATGTTCGCGTTTCTTTATTCTCTCATTCATATTTTCGTTTCTGTCATCTCTTTCATTCATTCTTTCATTCTCATAATATCATATCATTTGAACCAAAATAAGTATTCAAGAGAAATTCTAATACATGGTGTAGATGGTGGATTTTCGACAAGGGATAAAATCGCAAACTCATAATTATACGAAGCTCTGATACAACAATCAGACGTGAGTATTGAGACACGGGTCTCTCATCGAATTCTCAACGGAGAGTACTTTCTCTCAGAGTACATGTAGATATGTAGTCTCACGACTGGACAACGGCATATCTCATGAATACTGAACACTTTCAGTGATTATTTCTATATAGTATCACGAGATGGACGCCTCCTAGACAGCTTTCTCTGCTAGTATAGAGCGATAACGTCTTCAGGAACAAACAACGAGTTTACCCTGACTATCTAAAGGATATGACTTACCGAAAAGCTCATATCGGGATAATTAGTGCTCCTAGACAGCTTGCTCTGCTAGTATAGAGCCACAAAGTTAATTATTCCTAATTACAATTGCTCCTATTCCATGGTCGAATCCACGACTGGTCCCATGGAATGGCAATAACAATTGCTCTTATTCCATGGTCGAATCCACGACTGGTCCCATGGAATGGCAATAAAAATTGCTCCTATTCCATGGTCGAATCTACGACTGGTCCCATGGAATGGAAATAACAATTGCTCTTATTCCATGGTCGAATCCACGACTGGTCCCATGGAATGTCAATAACAATTGATCCTATTCCATGGTCGAATCCAGGACTGGTCCCATGGAATGGAAATAACAATTGCTCCTATTCCATGGTCGAATCCACGACTGGTCCCATGGAATGGCAATAACAATTGATCCTATTCCATGGTCGAATCCACGACTGGTCCCATGGAATGGCAATAACAATTGATCCTATTCCATGGTCGAATCCACGACTGGTCCCATAGAATGGCAATAACAATTGCTCCTATTCCATGGTCGAATCTGTGACTGGTCCTACAGAATGGCAATAAACAATTGTTCTGATTCTATGATCGAATCCACGGCTTGATCTCATGGAATAGCAATAACTATATTATCTCATTACTCTGATTGCATGATCGAATCCACAACTGGTCTCATAAATGGTAATAGATAAATCTTAATTACTCTGATTCTATGGTCGAATCTATGATCCCATGGAATGGTAATGCTCACTTTATTATTCTGAATTCGTAGTCGAATCCTCAGCTGATCCTATGAATTAATAATAAACATCTTATTACTCAGTTTTGTGAATTATTCTCCACTGGATTCCACAATTAGTAATAAATAATCAACAACCGCGCGTCTGAACTACCTCTAAGTAAGCCCCGATTCAAATGGTGAAAGTGTATTCAACAACGGTACACTAACAGTCACCGCACGAACGAGTATTTCAAAATACAACGAAACGATGAACCTATGCAAAATAGGGAAGAAAATAATAAATAATTAAAAATAATGACCAAGGTGCTGGGAACACGGACACACGACCTACCGACCGTGCCGTGATCAGTTCCACGCCAGTTTTATATTTTTAATACATTTTTATTATTTTCCGTGATTTGATGAAAATTCTCTCGTCTAATCAAATTTCCTTCGTCTCGAGGAAACTCCTCGGTTTCATGGTACTTCCATAAATCCATAAAAAATAATATAAAATTAAGGAAAGGAGTGTGGGGCGTGACCATTGGCCAACCGGCCATGCCTTGGTCCCAGCCGGCCCCACACCTCACGATTCCTTATTATTTTATTATTCTTATTATTATTTCTATAATTTCATGAAAAAACTCCTTGATTTCATGGTATTTTTTGCTCAAACCATCATATAATAATAAAATAAAATAAAATTATGAAAACTTGTGGGACCGGGCCACTAGCCGGCCGGCCATGCCCTAGCCAGTCCCACACGCCCTTTGCTTTATTATTTTATTATTATTTATTTTATTTTTCCTTGAATTCATCAAATTCCTTGATTTTATTGTATTTCTCTCAAATTAGGAAAAATTCCCTCAAATCATCAAAAATACCTAAAAATATTAAAAAATTATGAAAAACTCGTGGGACCGGTCCATGGCCGGCCGGCCATGCCTCCATGGTCCCACACGCCCGTGTTTTTATTATTTTAATATTTTGATTCCATGAACTCATGAAAACTCCTTGAATTCATGGAAACTCCCTAAATTCATCAAATTTCTCAAAATTCATGAATTTTTCATAAAATCATCAAAATATTATAAAATTAAGGAAAAGGCACCACGGGACCGTGGTCACGACCGGCCGACAATGCCTTGACCATGGCGGTCCCATGCCTCCTCATTCCTTATTTTATAATTATTTTTCATCATCTCATGGTGTTTTCCTCAGTTTCGTCGAAACCCTAATTTTGGCGTATTTTCTCGAATGGATGCTCAATTGCACGCCAGAAAATATCAAAATTCTCAGGACTGAGAGGCGGACGCCTTGGGGACACTAGCAAGCTATCTTGACCGACCAAGATTGGCTCTTTGGCTTTCGGAAGCCGGTCCCATCAATTTTAACAGTTTTGACCTAATTTGCACAATTGCTCGTATTAGGTCCAAAACTCTTCCAAACACTTTGGATTTTAATGAAGTGATCGTCAGGCGGTCACGTGACAACCCAGGGAAGGTTTCATGACTCCATGTTCGGTCCCTCACTCACGTCATAATTAATTAGGTTTTCTCACCTAAGGCTCAGACGAGCATTTTCGAATAAATGATTAAACCAGCATTTAAGCATTCTTTCACCAACAAATCGTCAACTCTTCAGGAGTTCTTTGTATTTGCTCACATGAGCATATGGACACTACATGGTTGATCCACGGTCCCATGTAGTCGCTCCTTCCTTCGTCCCATGGTTAAAATTCTGACGAACCATGAATTGATCATCAATTGATCAAATTAGGGTTTCTGAATCCAAGGATCATCATTCCAGATTCCAACCTTAAAAATTTTACGACGGTCTCGTGGTCATTAATCTTATTAATTATGCTCGGTTCAACGACCAGTATTCTAATTAATATTTTTGGTGCGCTGTCAATAATCCATCAGATGAGCAACACATGCTCAGACGATCAAATATTCAACAATTCATCACATGAGAAACACTTGATCGGATGATAAACATTTTCTCAAACCAAGGAATATTGGTTCAACAATCAATATTCAACGATCCATCGAATGAGCAATACTTTCTCACTTCATCGTAAGAATTATACCTCTGTCTCATGACATGTTCAATTCATGAGTTTCAGAACATCATGTTCGACACTCAGCAACTACATGGACTCATCGTCCCATCAAACCACGAGACGTGAATCGTGTCACTTGGGGGGATATCACTTAGGATTTTGGTCTGGCGGTCTATGGCACGTGTGTTCAAACACACGATGGAATGTGAGCAAGTCGTGCAGTCAGTTGAAGGAATTCACGAGGTAGTGGGTGGAAAATCGACCAAGTCTCCACATGTTGAGCAACTGGTTTCAAACACGATCTCCACTTTACCACTCCTTGATTCCATCAACTGTCACACTTCATGGGATCATGGTGTCTAAAATTCCAGCAATATAAATAAGTCTCTGAATCATGATTGAATCATCATCAACAGCATCATCAATCTCACGTCTCATCGACAACACGAGATCATCAACTCATCAATTGAGCAACTACTCTCAATTGAGCAATTTCAATCATTCAGAGCTTATCATATTCAGAATTCACACACCCACAATCTTTGATTACCATTGATTCCACACATTTCCCAGCTTCCCTCCTACAGATCAACCCATCCTCTCTTGTGACCGAATTTACTCTGGAACGGTCATTGTCTTGATTTAGGCCGGAGTACTACATATTGATCTCTCGAATCTAAAGCACCCCCTTTGCAGCGGTGCACCTGTGTGAGGTTTAACATTTCACTCGGTTCGAGGAGTCTCCTCCGTACGGTCGTCTCCTCAATTCCTTAAAAACCAGCAAATCATTTTTCCCCATCTACAGATTGGCGACCACAGTGGGAGATCATTCTCTCGGTTGCAATCTCAATTCTCACAAGGATGGACGGTCTTAGGTCTACCAATCCGGGTTCAAAACCCGATCCTAATATCGCAAGCTCTAGTGGAATCGCTAACGCCACTCCACCGACGCAACCTGCTACTACTACTGCTCCAGTGATCACCCCTGCAAGTGACGGCACTTGCGCCATCAACAATCTACTCTTCGTTGATCTCCTGAAGAAACCATAGGAAATCAGCCTGCCATTGTTGATCTCATGAAGGTTCAGATTGACGTGGATGCAGCACAGAAAGAGTTGTGTACTTATCCAAAAACTCTCACAGAAAAGCTTGCGTCTGAACGAACTCAGCCTCAGCGCGAGAAAGGAAAAGTTAAAGAAACATCTTCAATTGTTGATCCTGAAATCTCTCCGATCCATGTTGTACATGATGAAGAATCCCTCAAAAAGATGCAAATGACTCTCCAGCAATGGAACCTGCAAGTTTCATCAATCACTCGTGAAGACCTGGAGCACTCTTTTGAAGATCGAGGAAAAGACAAGACATCATCTGTCCATCTTCGTCAACCTTCATATCCCGCTACCATACGGAGGATTCCTCTCCCAAAAGGTTATACCGCTCCAACATTCATTCTTTATGATGGAATGTGCAATACTCAAAAACACATTTCTCGGTTTCGGGCGAACACGAGCACAACCATGTCGTCCGTCTGAAGGAATTTTCGAAGTCTCTGAGGAAGAGCATACACCTGGTACAACGCACCGGGAAGTATCACCAATTGGGAAGAGATGATTAATGCTTTCTACAGAAAATACTTTTTCGTGTCAGAGAAAGTCACTCTCTCTGATCTAGGAAGGATGCTTCAAAGGAGCGAAGAACATCCCAATGATTATGTGAAAAGATTCAGAGCCCAGGACCTGGACTGTCATGATCCAAGCTTCACAGAGAAACAACTTGTAGACTTCTGTATCAACAACATGATCCCGGTTTACAGAGATTTGTTGGAAAATCTACGTTTCCATACCTTCTCAGAGCTTCATGAAGCGGCGAAGATATCGGCGACTACTGCAACCGCTTTACTGGAAAGAACAAAATCTACAAAGGCTGAAGAACCGCGCTCGAGGTAGCAGACGTCTGATCAACAAGCAGTACAACCTCCAGCCTTCCACAAAAGTTGTTGCAGAAGGGAGCAAACGGAAAGTCGAACCGCCGTCCAAGCACACGTCAGCTCCTTCAAAAGCACAAAGGAAGGATAACCAAGTTGCACAAACCTCGACCTAGTATCCACAAACGGGAAATGATCGGACAGACTCAAACCTCCCTGAAGTGATCGAGTTACCGGAAGTCTGGGTGCAAGATGATACAATCAACTTGATGTTCATCAAACAGAGCCAACTGAAGAAAGATGGAGAACCCCAGGTACTGTCATCTTCATGGATTCATCAATCATCCAACAAGTAACTGCAATATTTTGAAGCACATCTTCAAAGAGAAGGTTGATCTACACAAGATTCAACTGGGGACTGAAGGAGTACACAGATCCTCTCCCAATCAATACCTCGACTCTCTGAACAACCTGTCAAAGAGGCAGTTCAATCCTTGGTCTAATGTGGATTGCTCTATCCGTTGAAGGCACAAAGGAGAGACATGTTCACAGCACTGAACCACATCGTGTCAAGAAGTTCATTCCGGAAATACTTCTTGAGCCTCTAGCCACAGATCAAGAGATGTTCGACTGGGGACTGCTTACCACACTCAATCTCAGAAGAAACGAATTCGGTAGAACGTTGGTCCATGGTGGCACCGCTATCAACATTATTCCACTGAAAACCCTTGGAGCCGCAGGCATCACTCGACAACAAGCTAGTCGTGATCCCATCTCAATCAGAGACCTTGAAGGATCGCTTAGAAATATTTATGGCCACATCACTCTCAAAGTGGACATAAGCTTAACCTGGACAGAAACCAAGTTTCACATAATCAGGATGATCCAGAATATGACATGTTCTTCAGACGAGCGTGGATCCATGTTGACAAAGCGTCTTTGGTTGCACATCACGGACATCCCATCATCAGAGCACTTGGAGGACTTTCGAACTTTGACGAGATTGAAGCAAGAACCTGCAAAAGATGCATAGACATTCATCAAGAGGTTCCACACTCAGGCAAGTCTCATTTCTCCCGTGTCTACGTCATTTATTTCCTCACATTCTATGTAGCATGGGGACTTAATTCTGCTAGCAACTCTGCAAGACGTTATGAATGGTAACTTCACCGCATTAGTATTTTACCAAGTGGTTGAACCTGAAATTTCTCTGAATCGATCACTGAGATGTTCATTGCTGAGATGATGTCCAAACCTGGCAAAGAACACTTTGGGAGTTTCTACATAGCCTTGCAGGAGCGTCCATGTGTGCCACAAAATTAGAAAGCTCTGACTTCTGCAGAAGTGTTGAATCCCACTGCTGCAACGAAAGGAATGCTGAATCAACAGAAGAAAGTCGGGCCCAGACGATCAAAACTAACACATGCTCAAGGGGTATGACGCTTCAACGCCCAATCATCTAAGAAGCCTTCAAAATTGTACTCCCAATCAAAGAGTACACCTTCGATAATGGCGCCTCTGGCTTCAACACAAATATCTCGACCCTGATTCAACACCAGCACGACACTACATTGGATAAGTCTTCGTTATCTCATTATAAGACTTCTGAAGCAGATGCAACATCATTCACACATGAATGTTACCAACTCCTTCAACATACACTGGGCAACCTGAGGTGATTCCGTGAAACTTCATCGACGGGACTTCTCTACATCACAAAACCCTACATGACTGAGGAACTTGTTCCCTTCACCGATCTAGAACGGAGATTTCTGCTGCTATCTTCCACAACAACGTGGATTCACTTACAAAGCCGCTTCACGATACAGTCATGCTTTCAAGAGAACTCAGGTTGAACTCCTAGTATACCGGATTCTCAACTCACTAACTAGTTCGTGAACGTAAAAGGCTTACTGGATGAAGGAACAAAAATTATATCTATAATCATAGTTCTAGCCTTTTCGGTCTTTAGAGCAACTTCAACCATGGTATCAACATCAACAATAATCTCTAGAGGAACACCATCCATGATCTTAGCATCGACAAGGATATCTGGAGCATAATAATTCATGGTCTCAGCACCAACAACGGTCTCAGGAGAAACATCCTCATGACAAGGCTCCATCAACTAACCATTCTCTGAAGTATTTCTCGAGGAAACGGACTTCTCGAAGCACTAATGATTCATATCAAGGCGTGTAGACATGAAATATGCTCACATGAAAGTCTTTCTGAAGATTGCACGATGGGCAGGCACAACACCAAAGTCTTCTACAAGATGTTCTCATCACCTCTACAAATGAGATACAACATACTTCAGAAAATTGGTTTACAAAAAAGTACCAACGAGTGAGGAATGAGATGATACTTCCTCAACAAAAGATGTTCACTTATGTCTCTTATACAACCTACCAAAAGGGCGCATCAATCGGACGTACGAGCTGAAAGATATGGCCTTTACCGTCAGGTCTACGAAATCTGAAAAATTTGTACGGGATTAAAAATTACAAATGTGCATGCTTCGTTGGATAATCTCTACAACTCCAAATTGAGTGATTCTTGTCTCATTAGACAACTCAGTCTCTTAGATTCAAAATTTGGGGTCAAGTATCAAATTCCGACGTTGTATGAGGTTCCTACAGCTTCCAGAGCGTACAACATGCATGCAGCAATTCTTAGACGGGATTCATAACTTCCACAGTCGATCGGTGTCCACCAGGTATTTTCGCTAAGTCCTTCATCAAGGTACCTCCAACTTTGAAAACCTAGGTATTTACATCAATTTTTCTACCTGGGTCCTCTATCCAAGTCTTGCCAGAAGAAGAGGAAACGAAAAGGAGAGATTTAACAAAATACTGGGGACTGACGATCCACTGATCATGACGATCAGTTTTACAGTCCAAGACTCGTGACACCAACATGTACTAATCATTCATCATAAAAGAAATGCTACCACCGGGAAATGAAACCATGGTCATTACATCATCCCGTCTCGAGAGCAACCTCAGCTACGGTCTCGTGACCAGGGTTTCAAAAGTGATGTTCTACAATTGACAGAAACAAGATGGCGCTGCAAGCACCATGCTCATGTATCAATCAAAGGGTCCCTATCTTAAATGAATAAATGACATTAAAATCCTTCACCAACCGTTCAAGACACGAGCGAATGGTCTAAAGACACAACATGAATGTTTTACAACAAGCTCGTCTGAGATGATTTTACGCTGCCCTGTACAAACCGACGAGCTGGGAGCAATTGGTGAAGAATTTGTGTATGGGTCGTACACCATTCTCTTAGTATGGATGTCCTCTTCAACATATCCAAAATTCACAGCAATTGAAGAAACGAGCGAAGATTTGTGGCCAAAACATTGGACCACATGCCAGCTGAAAATTTTCTGAAGGTCTCCTGGAAGTTTACTGTTTCGTCGATTTCGGATCCTAAACATGCTCGGACCCCAAAAATCTTCTTTGCAAGAGTTTGGAAATTTCCTGGTCATGAGGATACATGGGTAGATCGCGAAAATCCAACATCGAGCGAAGATTCTACAACAATTTCAATAAAGACCTAATTTCTGAATTTTCTGATGACGAATTATGGCGAAATTCTTCGTTCATCCACATATGAATCAGGAACTACACCATCATCACAAAGCCGAACTTCATCTTCAGATGATAGTCTCATTTGCTGAAGTCGGCGGTGCTTATGCTGATAAGGGACGACTCACAGATGATTTAGAGACATACAAAGTACCAGCTTTCAAGCATCTCTGAAAGGTTGATTCATCCCAGGATGAACATCTCTGCAAACGTCTTCATGTTTGACTTGATATTTTTGTAGTGTTCGCCGGAAGATCCAGAAGGGTGGTTGTAACCAGAAGTCACCACTATCTGAGGCGAAATACATGGAGTCATGGATATACCAACAACAAGCACGCGCTGAAACGGTAACAATCCAACTCTTACCTATTTACAATTTCACTAGCTGTAGTGATTATAACGTTAAAATTTCGAAAAATTGCTCGTTCCTTCAAACCTACAAAGTCGAGCAAAATTCATTATTCAAAATCATGACTTGATTTTCATCAAACCGTGAACAACCCACGTGAATTTTAACATTCACTGGTTTTTCAAAAATTGGACAGACGTCCATTTTACAATTGTGAAAACTCACATACATACATTATTTCATCATATATAATTGTCTACTTTCAACAGTTGTTCAAAATCAAAACATGATTTTACAAAATATATAAATATTTAACGTGAAACTCACGTAAATTTGAAAAAAGACGTTCATATATTTTGCTCCCTCGTACGAGCATCTGTCTTTGAAGCGAGAGTATATTTTCAATGATTTCTGAAAGCTCGAAGATAAAATTTTCATGAAATCTCATAAACAAAATTTTATTACTAACAGACGCACGTCTATTTTTTTTTAAAAAAAAAAAACTTTTCTCTCGTACGAGCATCCACCTTCGAAACGAGAGTTTATAACACTTTGTGAAATCTCACATATTTAAAAAATAAAAAATAAAATTTTGTATTTCGTGAAAGCTCATAGACAAAATTTTTATCATTAGACTCAGGTCTATTTTGTTGTTTCTTAAACTAACGGACGAGCGTCCGTGCTAAAACGGATTCCTTTCTTGGGCCCGGCCCGCGAATCCTAACCGACCACGGACTCGTCGTCCAAACCAGCGGTTCAACACCAATTCATGCTCATCAAACGAAGCTCCAATCATGACATTGAAGCCTTCATCAAGTCGTGGTTTTCTCATGCTCTCTAAATCCGGTAACGTCTCAACTTACGACTAAGTTCAATTACTGGTAATTATTATTTATGACCGGAAAATCACCATTTAATGCTGACTGAGGAACACAACTTTCCTCAGTAAGCAGGGGACTTAATGTAGATGGTGGATTTTTGACAAGGGATAAAATCGTAAACTCATAATTATACGAAGCTCTGATCCAGCAATCAGACATGAGTATTGAGACACGGGTCTCTCATCGAATTCTCAACGGAGAGTACTTTCTATCAGAGTACATGTAGATATGTAGTCTCACGACTGGACAACAACATCTCATGAATACTGAACACTTTCAGTGATTATTTCTATATAGTATCACGAGATGGACGGCTCCTAGACAGCTTGCTCTGCTAGTATATAGCGATAACGTCTTGAGGAACAAACAACGAGTTTACCCTGACTATATAAAGGATATGACTTACCGAGAAGCTCATATCGGGATAATTAATGCTCCTAGACATCTTGCTCTGCTAGTATAGAGCCACAAAGTTAATTATTCCTAATTAAAATTGCTCCTATTCCATGGTCGAATCCACGACTGGTCCCATGAAATGGCAATAACAATTGCTCCTATTCCATGGTTGAATCCACGACTGGTCCCATGGAATGGCAATAACAATTGCTCATATTCCATGGTCGAATCCACGATTGGTCTCATGGAATGGCAATAACAATTTCTCCTATTCCATGGTCGAATCCACGACTGGTCCCATGGAATGGCAATAACAATTGATCCTATTCCATGGTCGAATCCAGGACTGGTCACATGGAATGGCAATAACAATTGCTCCTATTCCATGGTCAAATCCACGACTGGTCCCATGGAATGGCAAAAACAATTGATCCTATTCCATGTTCGAATCCACGACTGGTCCCATGGAATGGCAATAACAATTGATCCTATTCCATGGTCGAATCCACAACTAGTCCCATGGAATGGCAATAACAATTGCTCCTATTCCATGGTCGAATCTGCGACTGGTCCCACAGAATAAACAATTTTTATGATTCTATGATCGAATCCACGGCTTGATCTCATGGAACAACAATCACTATATTATCTCATTACTCTGATTTCATGATCGAATCCACAACTGGTCTTATAAATGGTAATAGATAAATCTTAATTACTCTGATTCTATGGTTGAATCTATGATCCCATGGAATGGTAATGCTCACTTTATTATTCTTAATTCGTAGTCGAATCCTCAGCTGATCCTATGAATTAATAATAAACATCTTATTACTCAGTTTTGTGAATTATTTTCCACTGGATTCCACAATTAGTATTAAATAATCAACAAGCGGGCGTCTGAGCTACCTCTAAGTAAGCCCCGATTCAAATGGTGAAAGTGTATTCAACGATGGTACACTAACAGTCACCCACGAACGAGTATTTCAAAATACAACGAAACGATGAACCTATCCAAAATAGGGAAGAAAATAATAAATAATTAAAAATATTGACCAAGGTGCTGGGAACATGGACACACTACCTACCGACGGTGCCGTGATCAGTTCCACGCCAGTTTTATATTTTTAATAAATTTTTATTATTTTCCGTGATTTGATGAAAATTCTCTAATCTGATCAAATTTCCTTCGTCTCGAGGAAACTCCTCGGTTTCATGGTACTTCCATAAATCCATAAAAAAATAATATAAAATTAAGAAAAGGAGTGTAGGGCTTGACCATTGGCCGGCCATGCCTTGGTCCCAGCCGGCCCCACACCTCACAGTTCCTTATTATTTTATTATTATTATTATTATTATTATTATTTCTCTAATTTCATGAAAAACTCCTTGATTTCATGGTATTTTTTGCACAAATCATCATATAATAATAAAATAAAATTATGAAAACTTGTGGGACCAGGCCACTAGCCGGCCGGCCATGCCCTAGCCGGTCCCACACGCCCTTTGCTTTATTATTTTATCATTATTTATCTTATTTTTCCTTGAATTCATCAAGTTCCTTGATTTTATGGTATTTCTCTCAAATTAGGAAAAATTCCCTCAAATCATCAAAAATACCTAAAAATATTAAAAACTTATGAAAAACTCGTGGGACCGGTCCATAGCCGGCCGGCCATGCCTTCATGGTCCCACACGCCCGTATTTTTATTATTTTAATATTTTTCTTCCATGAACTCATGAAAACTCCTTCAATTCATGGAAACTCCCTAAATTCATCAAATTTCTCAAAATTCATGAATTTTTCATAAAATCATCAAAATATTATAAAATTAAGGAAAAGGCACCACGGGACCGTGGTCATGACCGGACGACCATGCCTTGACCACGACGGTCCAACGCTTCCCCGTTCCTTATTTTATAATTATTTTTCATCATCTCATGGTGTTTTCCTCAGTTTCGTCGAAACCCTAATTTTGGCATATTTTCTCGAATGGATGCTCAATTGCACGCCAGAAAATATCAAAATTCTCAGGACTGAGACGCGGACGCCTTGGGGACACGAGCACGCTATCTTGACCGACCAAGATTGTCTCTTTGGCTTACGGAATCCGGTCCCATCAATTTTCACAGTTTTTACCTAATTTGTACAATTGCTCGTATTAGGTCCAAAACTCTTCCAAACACTTTGGATTTTCATGAAGTGATATTCAGGCGGTCACGTGACAACCCAGGGCTGGTTTCATGACTCCATGGTCGGTCCCTCACTCCGTCATAATTAATTAGGTTTTCTCACCTAAGGCTCAGACGACCATTTTCGAATAAATGATTAAACCATCATTTAATCATTCTTTCACCAACAAATCGTCAACTCTTCAGGAGTTCTTTGTATTTGATCATTTGAGAATATGGACACTACATAGTTGATCCACGGTCCCATGTAGTCACTCCTTCCTCGTCCCATGGTTAAAATTCTGACGAACCATGAATTGAGCATCAATTGATCAAATTAGGGTTTCTGAATCCAAGGATCATCATTCCAGATTCCAACCTTAATAATTTTACGACGGCCTCGTGGTCATTAATCTTATTAATTATGATCGGTTCAACGACCAGTATTCTAATTAATATTTTTGGTGAGCTGTCAATAATCCATCAGATGAGCAACACATGCTCAGACGATCAAATATTCAACAATTCATCACATGAGCAACACTTTCTCAGATGATAAACATTTGCTCAAACCAAGGAATATTGGTTCAACAATCAATATTCAACGATCCATCGAATGAGCAATACTTGCTCACTTCATCGTAAGAATTATACCTCTGTCTCATGACATGTTCAATTCATGAGTTTCAGAACATCATGTTCGACACTCAGCAACTACATGGACTCATCGTCCCATCAAACCACGAGACGTGAATCGTGTCACTTGGGGGGATATCACTTAGGATTTTGGTCTGGCGGTCTATGGCACGTGTGTTCAAACACACGATGGAATGTGAGCAAGTCGTGCAGTCAGTTGAAGGAATTCACGAGGTAGTGGGTGTAAAATCGACCAAGTCTCCACATGTTGAGCAACTGGTTTCAAACACGATCTCCACTTTACCACTCCTTGATTCCATCAACTGTCACACTTCATGGGATCATGGTGTCTAAAATTCCAGCAATATAAATAAGTCTCTGAATCATGATTGAATCATCATCAATAACATCATCAATCTCACGTCTCATCGACAACACGAGATCATCAACTCATCAATTGAGCAACTACTCTCAATTGAGCAATTTCAATCACTCATAGCTTATCATATTCAGAACACCCACAATCTCTGAATTACCATTGATTCCACACATTTCCCAGCTTCCCTCCTACAGATAAACCCATCCTCTCTTGTGACCGAATTTACTCTGGAACGGTCATTGTCTTGATTTAAGACGGAGTACTACAAATTAATCTCTCGAATCTAAAGCACCCCCTTTGCAGCAGTGCATCTGTGTGAGGTTTAACATTTCGCTCGGTTCGAGGAGTTTCCTTCGTACGGTCGTCTCCTCAATTCCTTAAAAACCAGCAAATCATTTTTCCCCATCTACACATGGTAACTCTGAAATCTTTGTAGTTGTGAAATCTTTGTAATTTTGCGATTCTATCGCGTTTTTTAAATCAAATCAAAATTCTTTTTATTCTCTGCAAAATAAATATTCTAGAGAAACATATAAATTGAATTTTCTCAGTTTTCTGTAATTTTGAAATCTCGAAATCTCTGTAATTTTGAAGTCTTTGTAATCTTGAAATCTTAGTAATCTTTATAATCTTTGAAATATTGAAATCTTTGTAATCGTGCGATTGAATCGCTTTTTTGTAAATCAAATCAAAAATCTTTTTATTCGTTCTTAGTATAAAGTAAAATGTTCAAGGAAGTGGTACTTATCTTTCATGTGAGTCGCTGTTGTTGTCAAAGAAGTGAGTAAATGCATTGAAATGTATGAATTTCGCGCAGCAAAAAGAAGTGTGAGAAGTGAGACTTGAACCCTTGACCCGCTTCTTGGATTTTCTCGCACCATACCAACTGTGCTAAGCCTCTCTTGCGAAATAATCAAATTTCTTGCGAAGTAATCAAATTCCAACTGCGTGAGAGGCACTTCTGTATAAATTTCGCGTAACAAAAATAATCATGCGAGAAGCAAGAATTGATCTCGCGACCTGCTGGTTGCATTCATGCCTTCTGACCAACTGTGCAAGCTTCTTCTTTGCGAAATATCTCTGCGAAATTATCATCAACTCTCTTCTGTGTGAAATAATCAAAGAAATATCTGTGCGAAAAAATACGCAGGTGTTGGGACTTGATCACACGACCATGAACTCATTAACTTCGCAGATGACCAATTGTGATGCCTCTTGTTTGCGAAATAATGAAACAACATTGCGAAATTATTCATTTTTTCGCTCTCTGTAAAAAAATAAGAAAACTATGTTCGCAGGCGAATTCGAACTTGCGATCACGAACGCACATACTGCTCTCTGGACCAATTGTGCAAGAACCTCTCTGCGAAATTAACGCATAATTTTTTTCCTTATTATTTTATTCTCCCATGCAAATGAGAAGAAAATGAAAAATATGTGTCTCTGCGAATTCGAACCCGTGACCTATTTGTTGTTCGCTCTATACTTTGATTAGTTGTGCTTCACATCTTGAGTTTTATTCTGATCTTCTTCTCATTGTTTATCATTATTGATTTTTGTTCCTTCGCATACGATGTTGTGTATTCTTTTACTCTTAGCAGCTGAAGTTTTCTTTGCACGTAGCAAGTCCTTTTTTTCGTCCTATCTGTTCGTCTTATCTTTTGGGAGGTCTAATATTCATTTTTATGGTAGTTCCTATGCCTGATTTCGTCCTTTGATATCCTTGCTTTATTAATAGTTCCAGTTCATGTTTCGCTGGTCTTGCATTAATTATTTGTATGTTGGTCTAGCTCATCATTTGTGGTTGTTGGGGCTCCTCTGATCATCGTTCTTTGTTTAGCACCGCTAGAATGGGGTTTTATGCTCCTTTGAGTTCTTTTCTTTGTTGACAACTTGGATCTGCTGTTCTGACTTAAATTGTGTATCTGCAACTCATTAGTCAAGTTAGTGATGTAATGATCTTGCTTTCTTATTGTTGGATATCATCGTCCTTCTATCATCTTCGCATAGTTTTTTTATTGTTTTTTTTATTTTTTATCTTGTGTTGTTCTCTTCTTCGTTTGGGAGCTTTGGTCTTTAGTTGTGTCTTATTGTTGATTCTGTTTTTGACGCATTTGGTTGTATTTCACCTCTTTCGTGCGATTGTGTTCGCATAAGTCATTCCTTTGTTGTCTCCTTTTGAAACTTATCACTGGAAGTTTTCCTTCGACCTAGTTTTATTCGTTCTCTCTTCATATTTCTGGGATATCACCGCCCTTTATTTCTTTCTTATTTTCATGCTTGATAATCCCCATGAAGGGTTCACGTGAGTTTCCTTGAGATGTTCATGTTGTCTACTTCCACTTTTCCTTTATTTTTGCGTAGCACCATCCTTCCTTTGTGTTTGTCCGTATATTTCTCCTTGCATTTGTCGTTGGAGTTTATTTTTTCGCATTACCCTGCATTCTCTCCGTGTTTGTGCGTCACTCTGATTTTCTCTTCACCAATATTTCATCGCACACATTTCCGTTAGATTTATCTTATAGTAGTATTGAGACTTCGTTCATTACTCCTTGTCTTTGCTCCATTGTAGAGAAGATTAAGTTCCATTTCCTTTCATTGCGAACTTGTGGAACCATTTCTTCACGTATTAATAATTTATTCTGGTAAGATCTCCAATTATGCATTTTTGCGAACAACAAATCAATTCTGTGAAAAATCTAGAGAAGTTTGTACCAAGCCTTGTCTTGTTTCAAGTGCTTTAGCTCTTTGTTCGCACGGAATGTTGCCCACTGATTTCTTCTTCGTGTACGTCTTAGAATTTATCCGCACCTAAGTTCTTGTCCTCTCTTGGTCTACCTTTCATCCTTGAGTTTCCTTGCCTTACGCGATGCCTTCGCTCAAGTGAAATTAGGTAATGTTACTGCAAATTGGTTCTTCGTCTCTTCGTTACATCCATGGAAAGGACCACCACCATATTCCATTTTTTGTCACCATTAGCACTTTTATGTGTATTTTTTTGTGGAAAGATGATTCTTCGCTCTTGTAGAGATACATCTCAATTATTTAGGCTTTTGTTCTTCGAACCTGTGCCATCTGCGTTGAATACTTTTGCACTCAAAATCTCCCAGATCTAGAATTTTGAACATATAAGTAAAGAGATGGAAAAGATTTTGTTCTATTTGAACAATCAATAGATGATGATTCGTTATATTTCACTCTTTGTATCACCATGACCTTTAATGCGGCTCTAACATCTATGTATCTTTTTCTTTTGATTTTGTGAACTTCTGATGGTATTTCTTGCTTGAAGACCAGAATTGTCGCTGGAGTTTCCCCTTTTGACCCTAAATTTTGTATATCTAAATGCACAATAGCTAATTTATTTGAATCTCCTTCAAACCAACAAGAAACAGGTAGTGTTTCTAGCGCCAAAATGTAGTTGCAGGAAATCCTACAACACACCCCTTGTATTATCATGACTATGATTTCTAGATCTAAACTTATTTGATATGAAAATAAAGATAAAGATAATGAAAATAAAAAATAAGACACAAGACTTATGTGGTTCGATCAATATGATCTACATCCACGGGGTTAGGGATCTTCACTATGATTGTTTGTAATTACATAAGGATTACAATTGAGACTCCATTAATGAGTATTTGGAGCTCTTGGTTGAAGAAGTAAGAAGAAGATAATAATACAAATTCCGCTTTCTCTTTCTCTACAAATGTGTCCTCCCTAAAGTGTCTCTCTCCTTTTTCTTTTTTGATTCTCCTCCTTTATCTCTATTGCCTTTCTCTTTATATAGGTATTTACATAATGGATGACAACTCATATACAACTAAGATTTTCCCTAATTTCGGATCTGGCTTGCGATGATATCGCAAGTTTACAAATGTTAATTTCACAAATCTTCTAATCTTCGCAAAGTTATTACATTTTTATTATGTTTAAGCTAATATCACCTATTGTGTCGTTTCTCAAAGTGCTCTGCGACATTTTTGTAATGCGTTGTTAAGAATTTCCCGAGTGTATCGTTGTCGCGAAATTCTGATCCTACAAGAGGCATTGAAGGTTTGTAATAGAATTTTTTTTGGTGAGCTTCAATTTCGATTGAAGCAAGCTGAGTTAAAACTTGAATCCGAGAATGAACTTTTGGATTTGGATCCCGACATTGAGTTGCAGTTTGTCAAGGTTGCGGATGCTAAGAAGGTTGTTGATGATGTGAGAACGGAGTTGGCAGTTATGCTTAAGATGAAGTCATGTATAACCTGGTTGGAGGATGGTGACCAAAACACGCGGTTTTTCCACAATAGCATTCACATGAGGAGGAGTCAAAATACCATCTCAGAACTTAAAATTCAACTAACTCTACTTTGTTTTTGCAGGATGAGATAAAGGATTACATTGTAAATTACTATCATGCAAAATTCAATGGTGGGGACGTTAATATTGACCCAAGGCTATTTGATATTGATCAAGAGAGCATAAGTGCCACTGAAAGTGCGTTCATGGATGCCATTCCGTCTTTGGAGGAAGTTAAAGAAGCAGTTTTTGATTTAGGTGCGGATTCTGCGCCTGGCCCTGACGTATTTTATGGATCTTTCTACAGGCATTGCTGGACATTATTTCTAAGGATCTTTACAATGCCATTGCTAATTGTTGGGCTATGCGTAAAATTCCCAATGGCATTAGTTCCAGTTTTATAGTTCTCATTTCTAAGAATTGCAAGTCTGATGCTATCAAGGATTATAGACCAATTGGTTTGAGTAATTTTTTCTTCAAAATCATTACTAAGATTTTGGCTACCAGGCTTGGTACGGTGCTTAATAAATTGATTTTTGAAGAGCAAGTGGCTTTTACGAAGGGGAGGAACATCCATGAAAACATAGCTTTGGCATCTGAGTTGATCAATGAGATTAGCACGGAAAGGAATTATGGAAATGTTGGCCTCAAACTAGATATTGCGCAAGCTTTTGATACGGTAAGTTGGGAATTTATCATTGAACTTTTTAGGCAATATGGTTTCTCGGAAAATTGGTGTTCATGGATCCTTTGTATTCTGAATTCAGCTCGGATTTCTGTGTTGATAAATGGTATCCCTGAAGGCTTCTTTAGCATCTCTAGAGGTTTGCGGCAAGGTGATCCTCTTTCACCTTTGATTTTTGTTCTTATTGAAGATGTTTTAAGTCGCAATCTCTCTAAATTGTTTGCAAGGCGAAGTATGCACTCTATGGTTAGCAAGAAAGGTGTGTCTCATACGCACCTATTATTTGCTGATGATATTCTTATCTTCTGCAGAGATAATCTTCAGAGTTTGCAAAATCTGAAGGATATGTTGGGCATGTATCAACGTGCGTCTGGCCAGTATGTAAGTTATGCAAAGAGCAAGTTTTATTATGGTGGCGGTACTGGCTCCCGTGCTATTGTGCTAATTACATGGGAATGGAAAGAGCTACATTTTCATATAAGTATTTGGGAATCCAATTGAAACCTGGAATTGTGCGCCACATTCATGTTCGCAAGGTGGTGGAGAAAATTATGGACAAGTTGGCTGGTTGGAAGGGTAAGCTTCTTTCCTTTCAGGCCAGGATTGTTTTGATTAGATCAGTTATATCTAGCTATGTGCTTCATTACATGGACGTTTATAAGTGGCCGTGTACGGTTATTAAGCAAGTTGAGCGGGCCATTAGAAATTTTTTATGGTCAGGTGATGCTAAAAAACGTAAGTACTTCACGGTTCTTTATGAAGATTTGTGTTGTTCGCGGTGGGAAGGTGGCCTTGGCCTCAAGAAATTGGTGGATGTAAATAGAGCCATGCTTATGAAGCTGTGGATCTCTATTCGGGATTCAAACAAGATTTGGGCCAGATTCTTGTGGGCGAAATACTTCAAGTTAAATGGCAATTTGATTGATTATAAATTGGGTTCTTCGGTGTTTCCAGGGATCAGATTGGTTTACAATTTTGTGCAAAAACACACACGCTCAATTATAGGTAATGGTGCTAATACTTCGTTTTTTTTGATAATTGGTGCGGGGACTTTTATATTGCGAAGCGGCTTGGAATTTTTTCCAAAGGTCCGAATGATTACAAGGCAAAGGTGAGTGACATAATTGTTGATGGTGCTTGGGCCATACCTTCGCGTTTGAAAGGTATGATGATTCGTTGTAACATTGACGTTGAAAACCTGCCGCTTATTGCTGGTGGGGATGATTACAAAATATGGGACTTGGATAGCAAGGGCGTTTTTCAGTCAAGTCTGCAAAGGCTGCTATTAAAATGTCAGCTGAATTTTTGCCAATTGCAACGCTATTTAATAGACAAGTTGTGCACCCTACTTTGAGTGTGCAATATTAGAAAATCTGGCAGAAACAATGTTGTGCAACTGAAGATAATGTTATCAAGAAGACTGGTAGAAGCATGGCTACTTTTTGTCGGTTGTGTAGGAAGAGCGAAGAAACTATGAGCCATGTCACTTGGAACTGTAGAGTGGCTAAGAGAATTTGGGTTTGGGCTACAAAATTTTTTAATCTTCGGCCAAAGGAGGATTTGGTAGCCTCTTACAAGGTTGCTAAAGGACGAAGTAGGATGATTAAGGATCTGTGGCTAGTTGCAGACCCTACAATTACCACAGAGCTCTGGAATATGCGCAACAAGGTATTCTTTGAGGAATTTAGACTGCACTTGCTTGGTTTTAAGGGCAGAGTGTATCAAGTTATTCGTGATAACTCGATTCGAATGAGGGGCCATATGTACAACACGCAAGAAGATTTGCGCATCTTGAATTATTTCAGGGTGCAGCATAGATTGAGTAATTTTTCAACTCCAAAAGCGGTTAGTTGGTTTCCTCCTAATCCTGGAGAAATTATGATCTGTTGTGATGGTGCTTCTCGTGGCAATCCTGGCCTAGCTGGAGCTGGTGTAACCTTCAGGGATGCTAATTCAGCGGTTCTTGGAGTGCTTTTAGTTGGCCTGGGTTTTCAAACCAATTATTATGCGGAAGTTTGCGCTGTGATTTATGGCGCATTGCTTGCTAAGAGATGGAACGTTAAAAATCTTTGCATCCGTTCAGATTCGATGAGTTGCATTCAAGCTTTTGCATCTTGTTACGAAGTGGAAGATTGTGATGAGCTTTTATGATAACATTCGTTATGTGCATAACTATAGGGAAGTTAATTTCTCATCTGATGCTTTGGCCAAACAAGCATGTTTGTTGGCTGAAGATGTTTTTGAGTTTTATGAGGGTAGGCCAAGCTTTCTTCTTTCTGTGGAGTGGCCTGGAGAGATTTATTTTCATTTTAAATAGGTTAGACTAGTGATGGCCAAACGACTAGCACTAGTTTAATCTCGTCCCTGTAAAGTTTTCGAATTTTTTTAATTTTTATTGACGAAATAAGAAAAAAAAGCATATTAATTTTATAAAAGCCCGATGAGAGAGACAAGCTGGGAAATGCTTTTGTCTTATGTTCAAATGAGCCACATATTCTCCAACCTTCTTACATTTCAAATACTAGTCAAAGATGGTTACCACTGTACAGTTCCGTTTTCAGATATTGTGAAAGGCAGAACCAGAAAATGACAGAGGGAGGAACACTGACGCTACTGGCATGGTTAAACGAGAAGCTTCAAATCAACAACGCCCCAACTCTGTTTTGATAATCCCAATAGCTCACTATGGTGTCCGCATAATAAGTAAAGTCAACAAATTCAAACATATCTGAATAAGTGGGCCCCATCCCACTGCGGGGTTTTCCCTCCAAATTGCCAAATCGAGCTTGCTCTCTCTCTTTGTCCTTTTGCAGTGTGACTCTCTATTTCTTTCCTTAATTGGAAAACGGAATCCAACAAATAATCTCTCTCCAACTTTACTCTTCTTCACTATCACATTGCAAGTCTGCAAATTCTGGTGCCAAAAAATGCCAAGAACAGGTAACCTCAAACATTTGTTGGATTAACTTCAACATTGAGGTTAAGATAATCTCTAACATGTTTGGTTAGAATAAGGAAAGCCTAGCATGTATTCCTAAAGGGAATTAGGTTCCAACTAGTTCTAAGAATAGAAAATACATGTAGTAAAGAACAAGATTAGGAAATTGATGTAATCCTAAGGGAATTAGAAGTCATCTAGTTCTAAGAAAATGAAAGACATGTAATAAGGTAATAGGATTAGGAAAAGGAATTCATAGTTCTATATATATATGATCACCAAAGTTGTGGTTGATCATATGAGCAAGATTAGAGCTTGTGTTTAGTTTTGAGAGATTTTCTAAACATCAATAAAGAGAGTTGTCTTTATATAAGCTAAGTTTCATCTTGCAGTTGCCATTAATTGGTATCAGAGATTTTCTACACCGATCCATGGGAGACGAGAGCACCATCATACGTGGAAAAGATTTCACGCCACCATCAATACAAGTTCCAATCCTCAACGCCACAAACTACACAGTATGGGCCATGAGAATGAAGGTACTGATGAAAATCTACAAAGTTTGGGAAACAATTGATCCTGGTACATTGGACCCAGACAAAAACAATGTTGCCATTGGATTACTCTTTCAAGCAATACCAGAATGTCTTGTTCTACAAGTTGGTGATTAGGAAACTTCAAAGAAAATTTGGGATGCACTAAAGGCACGTAATCTCGGAGCTGATCGAGTTAAAGAAGCCCGTCTGCAAACCTTAATGTCTGAATTTGAAAGAGTGAAGATGAAAGACACTGATACTATTGATATCTTTGCAGGAAAGCTATCAGAGATAGCCTCAAAAGTTGCATCACTTGGACAAACTATTGAAGAGAACAAGCTTGTCAAGAAGTTTCTCAATAGTTTACCAAGATCCAAGTATATTCATATCATAGCCTCTCTCGAACAAGTCTTAGATTTAAAGAGACTAGATACGAAGATATAATTGGAAGATTGAAAACATATGAAGAGAGAATCCTTGATGAAGAAAACAATGGAGAAACTCAAGGAAAACTCTTGTACACAAACTCTTACCAACAAAAATCTGCGACAAGAGGAAGAGGTCGTGGAAGAGGTGGTAGAGGAAACAGAGGCCGGGGAAGGGGAGGAAGGTTTAACTCACAAGATAGAACAACAAGTCAGAATAATCAAAACCAAGGGAAAGAAAATAAGGATAGATCAAATATTATTTGTTACAGATGTGATAAACCAGGACACTTCTCCTCTGTATGCCCTGAAAGAATACAAAAGATGGAAGAAACAAACAAGAATGAAACAAAGGAAGCAGATACATCTCTTTTCATGCACGAAGTTATATTCTTAAACGAAGGGAAAGTAATACCAAAGAACTACGAATCAAAGGATGGAGAAGAAGGAATCTGGTATTTAGATAATGGAGCCAGCAATCACATGTCTGGCAAGAGACACTATTTCTCTGAACTCAACGAGAAAATCCAAGGAAAAGTGAAATTTGGAGATGGTTCTTATGTAGAGATTGAAGGGAAAGGATCAATACTATTTCAAAGCAAGAACGGAGAACAGAAGCTCGTCACAAACATCCACTACATTCCGAACTAAAAGAGCAACATCCTGAGTCTGGGACAAGCTACAGAAGTTGGATGTGATGTTAGAATGCGACAAGATTATCTAACAGTTCATCACCCAAGTGGAAGACTTTTAGTTAGAGTCTCACGCTCACAGAATAGACTCTACAAGATAAGTCTCATGATTGGAAAGCTAATGTGTCTGAATATAAGACTGGAAGATCAGACATGGAAGTGGCACGCAAGGTTAGGACACATAAGTTTCAGAACCTTAAAAACTATGTCTCAGAACAAGATGGTTCGAGGGCTACCACAGATAAATGATGAATCAAGGATCTGTGAATCATGTTTAGTTGGGAAAGCTCTGAAAGACATGACTCCATATGAAAGTTTGCGAAAGAAGAAACCAAATCTAGATCATTTAAGAGTGTTTGGTTGCAAAGCATACGAAAAAGTTGATTCTGCAACTCTTAAGAAACTGTATGATCGATCTCAGACTCTTGTGCATCTAGGAATTGATCCTGGATCCAAAGCTTACAGATTATTCAATCCAACAACGAAAAGAGTAATAGTGAGTCAAGATGTGGTATTCGATGAAAAAGCAAACTGGAACTGGAAAGAAACTAATGATGGACCAAGTAGGGATCCAGGAATGTTTCACATGAGATGGGGTCAAGTAATTGATGAAGGCGAAGGACCCATAATCATCAATACCAATGGAAACAATGATGTTAATCAAGAAGAAGAGAATAATGAAAACACTGAGAATAACGAAGAAGAAGAAGAGGAGATCAATGAAATTACTCAACCCATTCCACTGCGAAAATCAACAAGACAGATACAAAAGCCACAATATCTGGAGGATTATGTTCTTCAAGCTGCAGAAGAATGTGAGATTATGCTACTTTCTGTTAATGATGAACCAAGGAATTTTCAGGAAGCAAAGGTCTCGACTAAATGGACACAAGCATGTAGAGAAGAAATTATCTCAATCAACAGACACAAGACTTGGTTTCTAGTTGATAAGCCAGGTGGGGTAAAATTGATTGGCCTCAAGTGGATCTTCAAGGTTAAAAGAAATGATGATGGAACTATTAACAAATATAAGGCAAGACTTATAGCTAAGGGATACGTTCAAGAATCAGGCATATACTTTGATGAAGTTTTCGCACCAGTTGCTAGACTAAAGACAATTCGTCTCTTAATAGAAGAGGCAACATCAAACTCATGGGAAATTCACCACTTAGACGTTAAGACAACATTCTTACATGGTGAATTGCGAGAATATGTGTATGTTGAACAACCAGAAGGTTTCGAAGTAAAGGTACAAGAACATAGAGTTTACAAGTTGTCAAAATCTCTCTATGGTCTAAGACAAGCCCCTCGATCCTTGAATACAAAGTTAGATCAAATATTAAAAGGAATGAGATTCATAAAGTGTTCTAAAGAAACTTCTGTATACAGAAGAGAAAAGGGAACACTTCTTGTGATTGCAGTCTATGTAGATGATCTATTTTTGACTGGCAACTCCCTTAAGGTGATCAATGAATTCAAGAGAGAAATTTCATCAAAGTTTGAGATGTCAGACCTCGGAAAACTCACTTATTACCTTGGCATAGAAGTCCATCAAGGAGTAGATGGGATTCAGATTAAACAAGAAGCTTATGCAAGGAGAATTCTGAAAGAAGCAGGACTTGAAACTTGTAATCCAACTAAGATACGAATGGAGTTTGGACTTAAAGTTTCAAAGGCACAAGAAGAAGCTGAGATTGATCCAACGAGTTATAGAAGAAATGTTGGATGCCTTAGATACTTGTTACACACAAGACCTGACTTGGCTTTATCTGTGGGAGTAGCAAGCCGTTATATGCAGAGTCCACGCAAGTCTCATGGTGATGTAATAAAGCAGATGTTGAGATATCTAAGAGGAACAATCAGTTGTGGATTGAAGTATGGTCGAGGAGGATCAAAAGGAATTTTTGGGTATAGTGACAACAGTCATAATATTGACCAAGATGATGGAAAGGTACAACTGGTCATATATTTTATCTAAGAGAAACACCTATTACATGGTGTTCACAGAAGCAAGACATTGTTGCCCTCTCATCCTGTGAAGCTGAGTTCATGGACGCAACAGAAGCAGCTAAACAATCAATATGGCTTCAAGAACTGTTGGGTGAAATCAAAGGAAGAGAACCTGAAAAAGTTCTCATCAAGATTGATAATAAATCTGCAATAGCACTCACAAAGAATCATGTGTTTCATGGTAAGACTAAACACATTCACAAGAGATATCATTTTATAAGGGAATGTATCGAGAAGGAGATCATCAACGTTGAACACATACCAGGAACTGAGCAGAAAGCAGATATATTGACAAAGGCATTAGCTCGGATCAAGTTTGAAGAAATGAGAAAACTGATTGGAGTAAAAGACATGTCACAAGTGCAGTTGAAGCTTAAGGGGGAGAATGTTGGATTAACTTCAACATTGAGGCTAAGATAGTCTCTAACATGTTTGGTTAGAATAAGGAAAGCCTAGCATGTATTCCTAAAGGGAATTAGGTTCCAACTAGTTCTAAGAATAGAAAATACATGTAGTAAAGGACAAGATTAGGAAATTGATGTAATCCTAAGGGAATTAGAAGTCATCTAGTTCTAAGAAAAGGAAAGACATGTAATAAGGTAATAGGACTAGGAAAAGGAAAAGGAATTCATAGTTCTATATATATATGATCACCAAAGTTGTGGTTGATCATATGAGCAAGATTAGAGCTTGTGTTTAGTTTTGAGAGATTTTCTAAACATCAATAAAGAGAGTTGTCTTTATATAAGCTAAGTTTCATCTTGCAGTTGCCATTAACATTAACACAAACAAAGATATATATGTTATCTATGTATTAAATCAAACTAAATAATGGATATATGTTTTTTGATTAAGCTCCAGGTCTCCCAGATATATGTCTAAGATTTTGGATTATGTAATCGAGGAATGGAAACATGCAGCTCCAAGTAGGATTGTTAGGGCTTTAGGTACAACTTTGCTTGTTGGGTATTAATGGCAACTGCAAGATGAAACTTAGCTTATATAAAGAGAACTCTCTTTATTGATGTTTAGAAAATCTCTCAAAACTAAACACAAGCTCTAATCTTGCTCATATGATCAACCACAACTTTGGTGATCATATATATATAGAACTATGAATTCCTTTTCCTAGTCCTATTACCTTATTACATGTCTTTCCTTTTCTTAGAACTAGATGACTTCTAATTCCCTTAGGATTACATCAATTTCCTAATCTTGTCCTAACCAACTTGTTAGTGACTTCTATGCTGAAGTTAATCCAACATTCTCCCCCTTAAGCTTCAACTGTGCTTGTGAAAAATCTTGTACGTATGATGGTGCTCTCGTCTCCCATGGCTCGGTGTAGACAAGCTCTGATACCAATTAATGGCAACTGCAAGATGAAACTTAGCTTATATAAAGACAACTTTCTTTATTGATGTTTAGAAAATCTCTCAAAACTAAACACAAGCTCTAATCTTGTTCATATGTCTAAATCTGACTGGTAGCTGTGAAAACCCCTAACAAGTGCCTAGTTTGAAACTTTTTATCCACTCAAAGTGGTTTTATATGGATACAAGCATCCATAAAGATGTTTAATTAGTCCTATGAATGAATTGCCTTCACACAAATTGTGAATTGGAAATGTCATCCGCATGGTTGCACTTATTTGTAGTTCTACTAGTGTTCTTTCGCTCTTTTAGTATCGCTTTTCATATCTGAATTCAATTGGATTTATTTCTGGAGAGAAGGTTAAAAGGTATGGAGGCTGCACATGAGGTATTTTGATTTCTATCTCTTTCTTATAAGCTTTTCCTTGCTGTTTAAAAGGATTTTCTTTTCGGGATATGCACCCTTTATCTTGCACAGTTCCTTTGTTTCCTCTCCAGGCAATGTTGGAATTGTTTGTCATTTTGGTGCATTGGGTGTTACAACAATCTCTATTTTTCTTTATTAATGCTCTCCTGATATTCTCTAGATTAAGACATGTCAATTATACTTAGAAAAGATCTTGACATTTTCTATGCAACATTCCATCCAGGAGATTGAATTCCTTTTTCCCCTTTCTCTTGTAGGTGTATGTTCAGAAGCTAAAGATAAATGCAGAGGAAACTGCCTCAGAAGCTGAAAAATGGGCAGACTTGGATAAGGAGATTGCTGCAATTAGGATTCCCTCCAAATCTGAACCCCTCTTCTGAATCAGTATTCATCTCTGAATACATTTTCCTTTTGTTAATGGTCCATACTTAACACGATTTCCTCGGCAGCTTTTGTTAATGGTCATACTTGCACATATATCTTTACCCATCAGAGATTGATCATTGAAAAGTCAAAAACACAATCTACCTAGTTTTTCTGCTGTACTTAAGAATTCCTTAATTCTAATATGCATGGGTACATTAACAGTTTGAATCACAGTTAGCTCATGTTTTATGTGTGCTAATTTTTGTAATTTGTATATTGTCAGTCTGCCATATTGGGGCACAACATGATTTTTGGTAGTTGCTTTTGAGTAGCCTTGCCCATTGAGGTCTGGCTGTTTCTAGTATTTTTGGTGGTTGATCCTCCCTTTTAGTCAGGTAGGTGGAGGATCTAGTATCCCCCTAGTGGGTTAATCTGCAGCGGATTTAGCTGCACAGATTTCGTACGTCATGTTCTTAACATTTGAAGTCCCAGATTTCTTTTTTTAGGCAAAATCAGTCGTGCCTCAAGTGGTAAAACAGCACAAGTGTTTATAGGTTGGTTTAGGAAATTCACGTTTAAATTATAGCTTGCATTTGTTAGGTCGGCAAGCATTCTAACTTGAGAAAGTTTCCTATGATATGTTTGTACTCGGTATATATAGACGTGCTGTTCTATTTCTTTTCTTCTCACGAGGAACAACCCTATATTTTTGAGTTTGATTGTTCTGCAAGTCATGACTTCTTCTTCGTATCAGTTTGTTGTTAATCGTGATGGTTTACCGGTAGAGATATTGTACGAGGTCTTTTATCGTCTTCCATCTTTAGAACCCGTTTATAAATTCAGGTGCGTTTCTAAGTTATGGAATTCTCTTTTATCTGAACCATCTTTCTTCAACAAAATATTCAACACTGTACCTAATCCACCATGGTGTGAGTGGGGAAAAACGATTTGCTGGTTTTTACGGAATTGAAGAGTCGACCGTGTGGAGACTCCTTGAACCGAGCGAAATGTTGAACCTCACACAGATGCACTGCAAGAAGGGAGTGCTTTAAGTGTTGGATGCAATAATAAAAAAAAAAGAAAAATCAAATAAGCAAAAAGTTATTGATACTTAGCTCCTTTATAGTGGAAGTGATTGCTTTGACGAAATGAACAAGCTCCCCATATCTCCGCAACAGCAACAGGGCAAAACTTTGGAAAACAGAGTGAGTCGCGTGTTCAACACGCTGTCCTTAAGACATTAGCGCCCGGATACACTCAAGAGTGATGTTATAGCCCTCACAGGACGGATATCTCCAGGATAAAACACCCTAATACACCTACTACTAGCATATGTAGTAGATGCTCAACTTGAGCTTGGCAACTCCGAAAAAAACATTAAGGAAAATCGCGAATGCTAAAGAAAGCAATACAAAATATAGAGAAACCCCTTTCCCTTGTTTTCCCTTAGGGGTCCCTCTAAAATATAGAGCAACTCCTTTACCATATAGGGGTCCCTCTAGAATATAGAGCAACACCTTTTTTTTTTCCTTCTTTTACCAAAGAAGTGAATTTGTTTATATAATTGACAAACTCAAGTTAAGAAGAGCTCCTCCCCTATGTGGGACTAAAAATCTTATATAGTCTCTTAAAAACAACTAAAGAGTGGAAACTCCACTATGTGGGACTAATAAGTTTTCATTCACAAAAGAAACACTAAATTAAAATCTTTAAAAAGTATTTTTATTAATCGTTTTTCCAACATTAAGTTCGAGAGATCAATCTGTAAGACCCCGGCCTAAACCAAGAACAATGGCCATTTCAGAGTCAATTCGGTCACAAGAAAGGATGGGTTGATCTGTAGGAGGGAAGCTGAGAAATGTGTGAGATCAATGGTGATCTGAGATTTTAGGTGTGTTGTGAATTCAGCGTGAAAATGCTCTAAATGATTGAATTTTGCTCAATTGAGAGTAATTTCTGTGAGTTCGTGTAGACGAAAGATTGTCTGTATGAACTTTGATGAGAAATTGCTCGTTTTGGAGAATGTTGTTCGATTGTTCGAAAAAACCCCTTTCTTCAATCAGGATTCAGAGACATTTTATAATGCCGGAGTTGAAAACACCATGATCCCATGAAGTGTGACAGTTGCTAGAATCAGAGAGTGGGAAATGGGGAAATCGTGTTAAAACCAATTACTCATCGTGCGGAGACTTGGTTAACCTTCCACCCACTACTTTGCTGACTCTTCCAACTGATTGCACGACTTGCTCACATTCTCATCGTGGGTGAACACACGTACCGTAGACCGCCAGACCAAAACCCAAGTTAATATCCCCCCATGTGACACGATTGAAATCTCGTGATTGTGGAGTCAGTTGCTGACTTTATGGGACGATGAGTCCATGTAGCGCTGAGTTGAACATGATTAGAAAATGTTTCGAAACTCATGAATTTAATGTGTCTGCTGAGATGAGGTATCATTATAACCTAAGACGAGCAAAACTGTGTTGCTAAATTGTTGAATATTGGTAGTTGAACCAATATTCTTTGATTTGAGCAAATATTGCTAGTCTGAGCGAATATTGCTAATTGAATAAATATTGCCGGTTCGATCGAATATTGCTAGTTCGAGCAAATATTGTTCTTTTGATGAATTGTTGGTAGTTGGACCCAATAAAATATTAATTTAAGTTACTGACTGCTGGGTCGAGCAAAATAAATATGAACATCAATCATGGAATCAACATAAAATTATCAGAGTGTTCGAATCTGCACATAATCACGTTTCTGCAGAGCTGTGGATTCAAAACCCTAATTTTACCGAAATGATGATTTATTTCAAATCAACACAGGACCGGATACATGGGATGACGGGTTCACCATATAACGCCCAGATGCTCGAATGAGCAAAAATTACCAAAGTCTCTTGAGGACCAGTTGGTGAAAGAATGATTAAATGTTGGTTTAATCATTTACTGAAATAATGCTCGTGTGAGCGACAAATCATAAAACCTGGTTTTATGGAAAATATGAGGGACCGGCCAAGAGGTCATGGGACCGGATCTTGATGGGCGTGGGACCAGTAGATGGTCATTTGAGCAAACTTCCAATTGTTTGGAAAGAGTTTGAACCTAATATGAGCAGCTGAGCAAATTACGTTAAAATCATTAAAGCACGCGGGACCAGCTGTTTGCAAGCCTCAAAGTCACCCTTGGTCGGTCAAGGGGATGTGCCCATGTCATCATAATGTTCACGCTTCAGTCCTGAGAATTTTGATATTTTTTGGTGCACGTTTGAGCAACATTTGGAGAAAATATGCAAAATCCATGGTTTTGCTGAAACCGGAAAAAATACATGAGATGATGAAAATAATAAATAAAACAAGGAATTACAAGGTGTGGGACTGGCCAAGGCTAGGGCATGGCCGGCCGGCTGACACGCGGTCCCAGATACTTTTCCCAGTTTTATGTGATTTTATGTATTTTTCTCTGATTTAAGGGAAATTCCATGAAACTGGAGAGTTCGGCGAAATTAGGGAACTTCCATGAGATGAGAGACATAAATTAAAATATAAAATAGAAAATGGGAGTGTGGGACTGGCAATAGCCGTGGCATGGCCGGCCGGCTAATGGGCGCGGGTCCCAAGGCACTCTTCCCAATTTTATGTAATTTTGATGATTTTAGATAATTTTTCATAAAATCAAAGAGATTTGTTGAAAACCATGATATTTTGTAGAAATCAGAGACTTTTCATGAAATCAGGAAACCAAACACCAAATAATAATAAAATAATGGGTGTGTGGGACCGGCTAGGGCATGGCCGGCCGGCTAGAGCCCAGTCCCACAAGTTTTCCTAATTTTTTTAATATTTTCCATGATTTTAGAGAAAATACATGAAATTAGGTAATTTTAGGGAAAATTCATAAAATCAAGGAATTTTCATAATTTGAGAAAGAATGATAAAGTAATGGGACGTGAGGCGTGGGACCGGCCACGGCCAAGGCATGACCGGCCGGCCGGCGGTCCTGCGACACCTTTCCCTAATTTTATTAATTTTTGATAAAATCATGTGATTTAGATAATTTCTTTGAAATAAAGGAAATTTGCTCGAACGAGAGGATTTTCATGAGATCGTGAAAATAGTAAAAATATGGTAAAATATAAAATTGGGCACAGGACTAGTCACGACATGACTGGCCGGCTGGTGAGCCTAGTCCCCTGGCGCTTTTGTTTAATATTTTATTATTATTATTTTCCCTTCCTATTTTGCATAGGTTCCTCGTTCGTTCGTATTTTTAAAATGCTCGTTCGTGCATTCAGAATGCTGGTCTGTGTATTATCTGATAATTACACTTGCACCATTTTTTCAGGGCTTATTCGATGTCCAGATGCCTGTTTCGTTGAATATTTATTTCTAACCTGTGGAATTCTGCCGGGAAGAACCACATGTTGAAGTAACGAAATATAACGAGGAATCGTAGAATATTGCTGAATATTCAGGCGATTAATTGAAGACTCGTAGAATATTGCTGGATATTCAGACGATGGCTCGTAGAATATTGCTGGATATTCAGACGATTTAAGATAATTAATTGATGGCTCTATACTAGAAGGTATTCCTGTCAAGGAGCATTAATTATCTGAGGGTTGAGCAATATGAACTTGTTGGAGTGTCATATTCCTCTTGCATAGTCGGGGAAAACCTGGTTACATCCCGAAGACGTTGTCGCTCTATACTAGCAGACATGCTGTCTAGGAGTCGCCCAATCTTTCGATTCTATACAGTATGAGATGTGCCGTGGCCTCATCTGAGAGACTACACATCTTCATCTTCCCTGAGAGACTTTCTCCATCAGAGGAGGCATGAGCTTTCATGCACAGAGACATGAGTCTCGATACTCATCCGATTGCCGGATCCGGAGTAATTACTGAAATTGCTTAGTATTCATGAGATGTGTCGTGGCCTTAGCTGAAAGACTACACATCTACACGTACTCTGAGAGACAGCCTTCTCAGTCAGATATTTATGATATGATCTTTCATGCTTTAATGAGAGACATGAGTCTCAATACTCATCCGGTTGCCGAATTTGGAGTATAGTTTTACAATTATACCCTTTGTCGAAAATCCACCATCTAACATTATTTTTGATTTATGGTCCAAATAATCGACAGAAACCACTCTTTCAAGCTCATGACTCTAAATTCATAACCAAGCATGATGGATTTACTTTTAAATTCTTGTTAGATTCAGATCCATTCAAAAACCTAAACAGAAAACAAGTATGCCTTTTGGATTCGTGTCATTGTTTAGTTCTTTATTCAACCGCCTGTAATGATAGTATCCATGATACCACCAATAATTTCTACATATGCAATCCCCTTACAAAACAATGGGTTGCCCTCCCTCCTCGACCTAAATATGATTTTGATGAAGGCTGGTGGTGTCCTAAATTAGTGTGTGATCAGTCCTCGACTCAGTCAGTTACAGATTTCACAAGTAACTTCAAGGTGGTTCATATTGTAAGAAACAAGTTGACGAGTAACAAAACCCAGTTGTTACTGTTGGGAAAATTGGCACCCCGAGCGCAGCGGAATCACAGGATCACAAAGGGAAATTGGTGATTTGAACCAAACATGAGAGAAATAATAAGATGATAGACGCATTTATGTGTCTAATTTGTCTCAATTGTATATATTGTTAGTGCTCGATTTTGTACTTATTTGGTTATTTTATGTCTTTGTAGGTGTTTTTGGAGAAATAAGCTTTTGCGGCGAAATTGGCTCAAAATGTGGCATTTGAACCTCCATAGATAACGTACCAGAAGCACCCCAGAAGTATGCCAGAAACACCCCAGAAATACCCCGGAAGAACCCCGAAAAAGTGTTGAAAACATCCCAGAAAAATTAATAAAGGCACCCAAGGGACAAGTGTTATGTGGACCCTAGCACCCTGGATAAGGGGTAACCTAATTACAAGGGGGAGGTCACCTTCACCTTTTGAATTTTGAATTTGGCGGCAAATTGTGGCAGACGTGACTCATATTAGAGTTCGCATTCTTGGGACGATTTAAGGAGATTCAACCTCGGATTTTCGTTGGGCTGGACATGTTAGAGCACAACAGGGTTGCTACAAGTGATTGGACCGAACGAATTGGGCTAGAGAAGCCGGGAGAAGCAAACAGAGGCGTCGGAAGTTTATTGGGTTCTGTTGATGATTGGGCTTAGTTTTAGTCGGAGTTTGACGTAGAGATGGATTGGGATTCAGTTGATACACCAAAACAGGATTGGTATGTGTCACAGATTCGGAAAAATAGGCAGCAATTCTCGGTAGAAGCAAAACAGAGAGGCGTAAAAAATAAAAAGATAAAACTTTCCGTGGAAGAAAAGAAGGATTTACTCGCAATATTTTCGATCATGTTGGCTATATGTAGGATGGGTCAAGTCACAATTAGGGTTATGAAGTCATTGGAGCAGTCGCAGAGAAGTTTGTAACACTACAGAGCTGAGAAGATCAAGTTGCAGGAAAACCCGTGTTTCTGCTGATGTTGCTGAAGAACAAACATTGCAAATAAGAACAACGTCTCAAATTCGTAACGCTGCTACAGTAACTTCTTCGTAACAGTCAGTCCTTTGTTTTGCAACACCAATACATCGTTTCAAACAGTCAGTGTTATAGTTTTTCATCTTTTAATCAACTTTTGAACCATAAACAAATATTTTGAGAAAGTGATTAATATGAGGAGCTAAACCCCATTGCTGAGGCGATAGAGGAATCTATTTTTCCAACAAGAAGTGGTATATCCTATTTTATTTATTTATTTGCAATTATTATATGATTATTTGCCTTGGTTAAAAATTGTTTGAATGATTTTTGTTAAGCAATTGTTATTTATTTTGATAGAGCATACTTGGACCTAGGTTTTTGATGTTCTATGCTTCGGATTTACAGTTGTTATTTTGAGAATCTACCTGTTGCAATAGTTAGAATCAACTTGAACAAGAAAATTGCATAAATATAATTATTGGGATTAAATCACTTTGAACTTGGAAAATAGTGGAATCTTAGCCTCAGTGTTCTTTTAATATTGATATCATCTTTGGTTGAGTTTGTGACAATTTTTAGTTTGTTTTCTATTTTAGTTTTAGAATTTAAGTCTATATTTTATCCTTTGCAAGTCTGAGAATCGAACCACTTTCAAAACTACATCAATTTTTGGTGCCGCCGACGTGGATTTGTTTTTAGGGTTTTAGACTTATTTTTTCTTTTATTTTTTAGGTTTTTATTATTATAGTTCTTTTTTACGTTTTTGGGTATTTATCTTTTGTCTACAGGTTTTGGATCATAAAGAGAATTGAGCCAAGGAGTTTGGTGATTTCGTAAAGATTGGATCTTAAAGCATAAAGACTTGGAGCGAAAGATTAAAGCGAAAAGAACGGAAAAGAAAACAGTTTCTTTTTAGTTATTTTTCTTTAATATTAAAAAAAAAAAAAGAGAACTGTATTAGGATTTGTTATTTTTGTAATTTTTTATTTTCTTTTTGGACACTTGGACATTAAACTTTGGACATTATTATTTTTAAACCCTAAGGAAGGGTTGGTTTAAATATAAACTGTGTGCAGAGAAGGACGGTGATTACGATATCGCCTCGGCCCCTCGGGTTCGTACATGACATAGGAGTCGTGGCCCGAGTCGACTTCAGCGGTTCTTCCCCCGTCTGGTACGGGAGGTAAGTTTTTCGAAACACCCGCGAATCCCCTGTCAGCGGGTTTACTGTATTCCTTCGTTTGCATATATGCTGAGGACTTGAAAACGGCTGCTTTAATTTCCTAGTAAAGGGCAAGGACTGGCCATACAAGATAAGGGTTCGGATTTCATCACCGTTCTCTTCTTTCTCGCCTTAGGAAAACGAAACCAAACGCGAACCTATGCCTAAAATTTTGACTAGAACGAGACCTATAGGGTAACGAGCTTAATAGGAAAGTCGTTCGAAGAATATTGGTTACTCTTTTGAGCATACTTCGAAGTTCTTGAAGGTTTCTGTGAGTTGAATGCGTGACTGCGCCGCCTTGTAACCGGTGAGGCCTTGGGTATCAAAGCTCCACTAAGCTTCCCTCGCCTCGATTCAACTTACTTTGACTCGGATTGATTCCAGAGGGGTTTGCTCAGATTTTAACGAGTTCCTTTTCAAAAGAATAGAAGCTGGTCTAGAAACAATCTAAGTGGAGCCATCATGCTTTTTGTTTGCTAGAAATTTAGGTTTGATTTGGTTGAGTCAGCCTTGTTTTTTGTTTGCATAGAATTCCCTGCCTTATTCTGTTGCCTGCCTGAACGTAAAAGAGACGCCATAGGTAGATTTTTTAAAGAGAAACCTAGTAGTTCTAAGCGTCTTGATTACCTCAATTTAGAAAGTCCGATTCGTGAAGATTCCGTGTTTGAACATCCGTTTGAGGAAAGAATCCCTGATAGTCCAATAGCGCCAGAAATGGAAACTTTGAAAGCCTTGTTGAATCCTACTAGGACTACTCGTCCCTCGTGTATCAGGTTACCTGAAACTGAAGCAAATTATGAACTTAAGCCTGGAACCTTACAGTTGCTCCCAATCTTTTTAGGGAAAGAAAATGAAAACCCCTATTTCCATGTTAGGGACTTTGAGGAAATTTTTAGTACCCTGAAAATTAGAAACCTTGATGATGATGCTTTAAAACTCAGGTTATTCCCCTTTTCCTTAAAAGATAAAGCCAAGTCGTGGTTGTATAGTTTGGCTCCCGAATTAATTGAAACCTATGAACAACTTACATCTACCTTTTTGACCAAGTTTTTCCCTAGGCACAAAACCTCGTCTATTAGGACGCAAATCTGCACGTTTACACAACAGGAGGGAGAATCTTTGTATAGGTATTTGGAAAGGTTCTATGATTTATTAGCCCAATGTCCTCATCATGGTTTAGAAAAGGTTAGGTTACTTCAGATCCTGTATGAGGGTTTAGATTATCCCACCACAACTACAGTAGAATCCATGTGTACAGGTGGGTTTGAAAACCAAACAGTTGATGATGTGATGACATATTTGCATGAAATCGCCGAAAAGACCCAACAATGGGAAATCAATAGGGTACCTCAGAAAACAATTCTTCTAGGCAGAGGAAACGTTAATAGGGTATAAGGAAGCTTTGAATCAGATGCCAAAATTGCTGTTATAGCGAAAAGGTTAGAAGCTTTAGAAGTGGGTCACACTAGTGGTAGATTGGAGCCTTTTTGGGAAGGCCAGAATAATGAAGAGCAAGCCAATGCTCTCTATAATAACACTACCGTCAGAAGTTTGACCCATATTCAGAAACCTATAATCCTGGTTGGAGAAACCATCCGAACCTTTCATGGTCTAAGGGCCAGAGTCAAGGTCAGTTTAGTAATTCTAATGCTCCCCCAGGTTTTGGTTACACTAAAAACTCATCAGGCCCAGAAAACAAAACGACTAGCTTAGAGAAATCTATTAATATGTTAGCAAAAACTCAGGATATGTTAGCACAGAGCCAAATTAGTTTTCAACAGGAAACCAAGCAGCACTTTCAAACTAGTGCTCAGATCCTTGCTAAGCTAGAACTTCAAGTCGGCCAAATAGCTAAGACCTTAAGTGAGAGATATAACGGAAGGCTCCCTAGTCAGACTACCCCCAACCCTAGAGGAGTTCATGAAGTAGGTGCAAAACCATCGAATAAAATGAATGCTATTAGAACCCTTAGGAGTGGTAGAGTAGTAGACAATCAGGTAACCACGCCCGATAGTGAACATACTGTAGTTCACCCCTCAGGACCTCATCCCTCAGGACCACTAACTGAGGGGACTGATAAAATTTCCGATGATGCCAATTCGGTTCCTGAGAGGTCTGATTCTGTGCCTAGAGCCCCATTTCCCCAGCTATTAGCATCAACAAAGAAGGAATCGAACTTTAATGACATATTGGAGGTTTTTAAGCAAGTTACCATAAACCTTCCTTTATTAGATGCAATTAGGAAAATTCCTGCTTATGCCAAGTTCCTTAAGGATATGTGTACGCGAAAGAGAAAACTTAGCGTCCATAAGAAAGCCTTTTTAGCTAGTCATGTAAGTTCAATCATTCAGAACACTACCACTCCAAAGTACAAAGACCCAGGTTCCCCAACCATTGATTGTACAATAGGTAAACACCGGGTAGAAAAAGCTTTACTTGACTTAGGAGCCAGTGTGAACTTACTGCCGTACCATGTGTACTTACAGCTAGGACTTGGTGAAATGAAACCTACTCAGATAACACTGCAGTTATCTGATAGGTCTGTCAAAATTCCTCGAGGTGTTATCGAGGATGTTCTTATTGAGGTCGACAAGTTTATTTATCTAGTGGATTTCGTGGTCCTAGATACCCAACCTATCTCTGACCCAGAGAACCAGATACCTGTGATTTTAGGTCGCCCATTCTTAGATACGTCTAATGCGATCATAAACTGTCGAAATGGTGTGATGAATTTATCCTTTGGTAATATTACTATCGAAATGAACATTTTTAATGTCAGTAAGCTACCTTATGAGCTAGATGACACATGTGTTGAAGAGGTGAACATGATAGGAACCTTAGTTCAGGAGTCATTACCAAATATCGCATCGTAAGATCCATTAGAGAGTTGTCTAGCCCACTTTAACATGGATTTCGACGAAGATAGCAATATTGAACAAGTGAATGCTATGTTGGATTTTATTCCTATGTTAGATACTGATAAATGGAAAGCTAGGTTCGAACCATTACAAGCTTTTGAGTCTACCTTAATCCCTTGTTCAGAAGAGCCTCCTAAGTTGGACCCTAAATCTGCATTCTTAGGGCCATCTAAGACTTTTCCTGTGATTATAGCATCCGATCAGGACAGCAGGCCAGAAATCATGCTTCAAGACAATAAGGAAACTCTAGGGTTGACCATACAAGATATGAAACATATAATTCCTACAGCTAGTATACCTCAAAAGAATTTAGAGGATGAACCACCTGATTATAACTCAGAGAATGCAATTGACCTTTTTCAGAAACCTGATGGTCTAGAAATTAGGAATATTGTGACTAGTCTATCTAGAGACACCCAAAATTCTAAGTTTGGGGGTAGTGATCGTCAATTATCCCTAGTAGAAGTCCCTAACTTGGAACTCGATCCTAGTGCTTATGAGGTATCACTTGAGTCTATTCAGACTCCACAACCCGATCCTCCTGATACTGTCCAGGAGGAAATCCAGCTATTAAAGTCTCGTTTTTCGGATGAATCTGTTTTTCACATATGAAGCCCAATTGGGTGCCCCAAATAAATCCAGTTGTCTTGCAATAAACTTTCAATGAGGTTGTGCTCCTTATGTTATTTTTTCTGATCCTGTGCAGTTGTTTCATATTAGTGGCAGTTTTATTTGGTTTTGATGACCCACAATTAGTTCGACTACTGATATATGATTTGAAAGATAACTAGCCATTTTATGAAACTTGATGTCTGGCTGAAGACTTTAAACTTAGCACTTCTTGGTAGGTAACCCAATCTCATGCAACAAGGTAATATCTTTCCTTAACTCTTTTGCTTCAATGGTAACAGTTTCTCCTTATTCATGCTTTTAATTTCATCTTTAGAACATTGAGGACAATGTTAGATTTAAGTTTGGGGGTATGAGAGAAACTTTTTAGTTGCAGTATGAATAAATAAACTCCAGGGCTTAGAAATTTATGCCTATTGAGGATTGCACTAACTAATCTAAGTGGATGGAAGCATTTTGATCGTAGGAGTTGAGGAATCAATCTGATTAGATGGAAACATCTAGAAGAGTCTATTCATAAAAGCACAGAGCTCAGGTGTTAGAAATAACATGATAGTTTCACCATATCTCGTTGAGTCCTTTTCACTTCTATTTTTATTTTATTTTGTTTTTAAACTATGTTACTCTAAGTGATTAGGTGGGGCTCACGATTCAAGATGTTACCAATGCTAGGGTGAATTAGAGTGATTGAGATACCAAAAAAAAAAAGTTGAAAAAAAAAAATCGAGAAAAAAGGTTATTATTCTATGTAGTCAACCACTGGTTCCCTTGTATATGCCAGTTTGTTGATCTAGATTTAGGTTATCGGCCGATGGTTCCCTTTTATATGCCAGCAGTGTTGATATTAGTCAGACCGGTATCTCAGTCCATTAGGATAGGTTCATTTTAGCAGTGGCCTTCAGACAGATATGTGAAACATCGATCATTTGGTCAACATCAACACCATCTATGTTTTTCTATATCCATCTCTTAATCTTTCCATGTGATTAGTCTGACTCCGAATATGATGTCCATAGTGCAACTATCTGAGTAGAGCTCTGTCACTTATATATGAATTTTAGTATGCTTGAGTGCAAACTCGTGTACATCAATTGGAATTTCGCATCAGGGTACTTCCTCTTGTAGTCAATAAGTATGCCAACCAAGGAGATTCTTTAGTGCCTTCCAAGGTTCGTTGTAGATAGTTGGGTCTGGAGTATTAAGGTTTTGTGGGTATATCTCTAGTAAGCCCTCCCGAGACTATAACTCGGCCACTAGGGACACCTAGGGGTTTAAAGGCTTATTGCATACGCTAAATGCAATTGACGATGCCTGCGACAGTGAGTTAGGATTTTATTTTGTAGTTTTGATTTGCTCGGGACTAGCAAATAATAAGTTTGGGGGTATTTGATAGACGCATTTATGTGTCTAATTTGTCCCAATTGTATATATTGTTAGTGCTCGATTTTGTACTTATTTGGTTATTTTATGTCTTTGTAGGTGTTTTTGGAGAAATAAGCTTTTGCGGCGAAATTGGCTCAAAATGTGGCATTTGAACCTCCGTAGATAACGTACCAGAAGCACCCCAGAAGTATGCCAGAGACACCCCAGAAATACCCCGGAGGAACCCCGAAAAAGTGTTGAAAACATCCCAGAAAAATTACTAAAGGCACCCAAGGGACAAGTGTTATGCGGACCCCAGCACCCTGGATAAGGGATAACCTAATTACTAGGGGAAGGTCACCTTCACCTTTTGAATTTTGAATTTGGCGGCAAATTGCGGCAGACGTGACTCATATTAGAGTTCGCATTCTTGGGACGATTTAAGGAGATTCAACCTCGGATTTTCGTTGGGTTGGACATGTTAGAGCACAACAAGGTTGCTACAAGTGATTGGACCGAACGAATTGGGCTAGAGAAGCCGGGAGAAGCAAACAGAGGCGTCGGAAGTTTATTGGGTTCTGTTGATGATTGGGCTTAGTTTTAGTCGGAGTTTGACGTAGAGATGGATTGGGATTCAGTTGATACACCAAAACAGGATTTGTATGTGTCACAGATTCGGAAAAATAGGCAGCAATTCTCGGTAGAAGCAAAACAGAGAGGCGTAAAAAATAAAAAGAGAAAACTTTCCGTGGAAGAAAAGAAGGATTTACTTGCAATATTTTCGATCCTGTTGGCTATATATAGGATGGGTCAAGTCACAATTAGGGTTATGAAGTCATTGGAGCAGTCACAGAGAAGTTTGTAACACTACAGAGCTGAGAAGATCAAGTTGCAGGAAAACCCGTGTTTCTGTTGCTGCTGATGAAGAACAAGCATTGCAAATAAGAACAACGTCTCAAATTCGTAACGCTGCTACAATAACTTCTTCGTAACAGTCAGTCCTTTGTTTTGCAACACCAATACATCGTTTCAAACAGTCAGTGTTATAGTTTTTCATCTTTTAATCAACTTTTGAACCATAAACAAATATTTTGAGCAAGTGATTAATATGAGGAGCTAAACCCCATTGCTGAGGCGATAGAGGAAGCTATTTTTCCAACAAGAAGTGGAATATCCTATTTTATTTATTTATTTGCAATTATTATATGATTATTTGCCTTGGTTGAAAATTGTTTGAATTATTTTTTTTAAGCAATTGTTATTTCTTTTGATAGAGCATACTTGGACCTAGGTTTTTGATGTTCTATGCTTCGGATTTACACTTGTTATTTTGAGAATCTACCTGTTGCAATAGTTAGAATCAACTTGAACGAGAAAATTGCATAAATATAATTATTGGGATTAAATCACTTTGAACTTGGAAAATAGTGGAATCTTAGCCTCAGTGTTCTTTTAATATTGATATCATCTTTGGTTGAGTTTGTGACAATTTTAGTTTGTTTTCTATTTTAGTTTTAGAATTTAAGTCTATATTTTATCCTTCGCAAGTATGAGAATCGAACCACTTTTACCACTTTCAAAACTACATCATAAGATAGAAACAAAAAATAAAGAAGAACACAACCACAACACAAGATATACGTGGTTCATCTTTACATGCTACATCCACGGCCAACACCACCAGAAAACTTGCATTAAATCAAAGACCATTACATGATCTTTCCGCAACCCAAGACCAGACCAAAAAGTTATCAAGACATACCCGAGAACACCATTGAAGAAACCATAGAAATCAACTCTCTAACATTCGCCAAACCAGCCTCGTGTCTTCTCTTCTACACCGTCTTCACAGTTGCTAGTAACATAGGAGAAACATGGAAACCGTCTAGAAACTTGGTTTAGGGAAAAGCCACAAACCTTAAACACTAGAACACCAAAATCCTCTCTCTACAAGTTTTTCTCTTACACCGATATTGACCTCCACGGTAGCACACGATCCTCCCTACCAAAGAGACCAAAAACCTAAGCACAACATTTTACCACTCTTCTAGGTTGGATGTTTATAAACCTACAAATCTACTCCTATATATAGAGAACACAAACTTGGCCACCAAGTATTAGTCTCCAACTAGGAAACTAAACTCTTTCCTAAATTCTATATGGCCCATATTAGGAAACCCACTCAATGGGGAAAAGGCCCAAAGATAAGAAACTCACGGTTTTCCTAACAATCTCCACCTCGGATCATACTTTCAAGCATGAGACGATCACAAGAAATTACCTTCATCTTCTACCAAAGTTATTCACCATCTTTATATTCCCGTAGAATTACTTTCGAAGCTCAAATCCGAACTTCCATCTTAATAGAACCATCTCTTTGATCAAAAACACCATGACATTAATAAAAGTCTTCAAACCATCTTCTTTATGAAAAACACTTGTGAAACTGGCCACGCTTCACAAACTCCATGAAAATCTTCAATCAGTATCATTGAATCCTTGCACAGACTCCACCACTGATCAACAAGAGAACCATCCAGAAGAATCACCATTAGCTCCACCTAACCAGTAAGATAACAACATACTGAACATTAATCCAGAAAGAAAGAATTAGCTTCAATATCATACTCCAGCACATGTCATGATTATCGTGTATCTGAAACAAAACCATCAAATATCTCCACTGTGATTAACAGACTTCAACCTTTAAGCGATTCTCAAAGCCATCATCAATCTGACGTACTCTTTACCACCATCACACTCAACATACTCGCTTAAAATATGTACCATGTGAATGCCCATATTACCGTGGTACATGCTTTCGAGATCGGGCACATTCTTGATATTACGTGCAAGCCATCAAGAATATTTTAACATAGACTTAAGAAAATAAATCTATAACATCTCGTGCATAACTTCGAAGAATTGCTGGTCCTTCTTCTACATGAGACCTCACAGCCCCATCCTTTCTTCAAACTTTATAACCCATTCTTTATAGTGTATGGTTATTAACACCCTCAAGAAGTAAATATGTATTCCACCTTATTCAGTTCTATTATGCATCCGATACTACATCATAAAACCAAACAACGAACATACACTTCTAGCAAGTTGAACCCTCAACGATTTGCAAATCACATCACAAATCCATCTTTGTGTAAAATATGGTTGAAACATTATCTTCAAAAAATATTTCTCCACCCGAACAATAAACCATCGTTCAGTTACAAGTTCAGTCACACCAGCCCGTCCATGGCTCTGATACCAATTGTTGGGAAAATTGGCACCCCGAGCGCAGCGGAATCACAGGATAACAAAGCGCAATTGGTGATTTGAACCAAACATGAGAGAAATAATAAGAGAGAGACAAAAGATAAATAACAACACAACCACAACACAAGATATACGTGGTTCACCTTTACAGGCTACATCCACGGCCAACACTACCAGAAAACTTGCATTAAATCAAAGACCATTACATGCTCTTTCCGCAACCCAAGACCAGACCAAAGAGTTATCAAGACATACCCGAGAACACCATTGAAGAAACCATAGAAATCAACTCTCTAACATTCGCCAAACCAGCCTCGTGTCTTCTCTTCTACACCATCTTCACAGTTGCTAGTAACAGAGGAGAAACATGGAAACCGTCTAGAAACTTGGTTTAGGGCAAAGCCCCAAACCCTAAACACTAGAACACCAAAATACTTTCTCTATAAGTTTTTCTCTTACACCGATATTGACCTCCACGGTAGCACACGATCCTCCATACCAAAGAGACCAAAAACCTAAGCACAACGTTTTACCACTATTCTAGGTTGGATGTATACAAACCTACAAATCTACTCCTATATATAGAGAACACAAACTTGGCCACCAAGTATTAGTCTCCAACCAGGAAACTAAACTCTTTTCTAAATTCTATATGGCCCATATTAGGAAACCCACTCAATGAGGAAAAGACACAAAGATAGGAAACTCACGGTTTTCCTAACAATTATAAATTTCTCTTTTGATACAGGAAAATGGAATACCTATGAAGTTGCGCGGCATGAACCAATATCTTACCGTGATATGGTTTTACATAATGGAGTCTTGTATTGGGCAGCTGACGAATCTTCCGAAGTGGTGTCTTATAGGCTCGAAAACAAATTAAATAGTGGTGATCGATGTAGGTCAATTGCTTTTCCCAAGTATAGATATAATCCTATTTACTATCCACATAATTGTAATGGTTTATTCGGTGAGACACAAGGGTCCATCTACTATGTCCATATCCATTGGAAAAAAGATACAAAGACGGGTTTTCTCAGTGTTTGGATGCTTGAGGATGATTATTCTAGTGCCGGACTGGTTCGGCGACCAGTACACCACAAATTGAATTGACGGGTTATGAGCCATCCTACAGAATAGAGTTCGTGTCTTTTAATCCGCTTGATCGAAATGTGGTTATCGTTAGTGATCGCGTTTGCTGTTTCGCCTACAATATTAATACTAAATCACTTGAAATTCTATCCGGCTGTCCTCTTAAAGAAAAGAGACTTAAACTGCATTTCATAACACCGAAGCCCACAATCATAAAAAATTGGAAATTGTGCTCTACAAAAAAGAGACGTGGTGGAGGCGAAAGTGGTGGTGCTAGTGTATGCTCTACAAAAAAGAGACGCGGTGGAGGCGAAGGTGGCGGTGGATACGGAGGCAGTGATTATGGAGGTCAGTCATAAAGGCAAATTTGATGGTGAACGTTGTGAAGGTGTTAGCGGTGGTGGACATGGTGGACGCCGTCAAGGTAGTTGATATGGTGGATGCTTTTCTTTTTTTTTTCGGTTTTTTTTAAGCAGGTCGAGATATTTTTACTATTATTATTTTATTTTATTAGAGCATAAAAGGTTAGATTTCATTGATAAAAGGATCATATATAAATGTGGATGAAGTATTTCAGAACTTATAGCTTTCAAATTGTTATTAATTTATTTTTCATATGTAAACAAATAAAAGATAAATAACAAGTAAGAGCTTCTCCAGTGATCACTGTGTGATTTTTCTATGTGGCAACAAAAACATGACATTCTCTTCCTAATTTTCCTTAAAATTAGGGATAAAAAGAAATTTCGTCTTATTTGAACTCTTCTTTTGATTAGTATATATTTTATTTTCAATAAATTAAGATTTGATTAGAGTTATAAATGGTTGTTTAATACTCCCTTCCCCAATATACATGTGGAATTTGCCAAATCTCTTACAATAAGAAAAATTACAGATTTCATAAGTATCCATTACCTTTCCTGATTTATCGTTTATCTTACTCCCAAGACAAGAAACGTTAACAAACTTGTGATGATACCCATGTATAATAAATAAGGATATAGATGGAAAAAGTCATCTTGAAACGGGAGTTTTGTCTATCTAATGGCACAATGAAAATCCAAAATTCCGCCTTTATATAAGAGCTTCTCCAATGGAATGTATGTGAAGAAAAATGTTTAAATTCATGTAGGACAGACATTCATATTTTATAAAAACTTCTCCAACCCTAACTTCTTAAACCAATGTGTAGATGAGGTGGCATAATTTTGGGTAGAGGATATCAAATCCAACGTATAAAACTAGACATTCACTTAGACAATGTCTTCCCATCCAACCCATCATTTTCCCATAAAATTAATGCAACAATAAACATAGAAATTATTTTAATCAATCATTAATTGACACATACTCAATGGAAAATTTTTAAATTTATGGGTTGGAGATGTTTATTTTTTATTCCTCATATTTAGAAAATTACCGACTTATATAGCAATTTTATTTTAAGAGAGTGTCTTAACTTTGGTGCCACATATGAAACACACACATCAACCATTGGAGAAGCTCCAAGGGAAATTCCTATGGTAATGTACAAATCCATTTTTTTGTTAAGCCATGTGGATGGCCAAACAGGTTTCTCCACTATGGGAACAACAGTGCACAGTTGATCATCAAGCACCAGAGCTAGGGACACTCGCTCGCGTGTGTAGGTTACACGCGGCGTGTTAACGTTAGACGCGACGTTGGTAGCAAAAACGCTGGCGTGCAAGACACAAACTCTGGCATTGATCACACAAACGCGGGTGTGAGAAACAAAATCGTCAACGGTCAATTATCCAACGTCCATATTTTCAATGTTATAATTTTCAAAACTATAAATTTCTTCAGCCCAATTAATTTTCAGTCACACCACTACTTTTTCCTTCTTCTGAAACTCTTATAAACCAAGAAATTTCGATACAATATGAGCAGCTTAATAAGAAAAGCGGTCAATTCTGTAAAGAAGAGAAGAAATCGAAGAAATGAACTGGTACCACCGCCTACCACATGTATAGATTATTCTCAAAATCGGGAAGTAGAGTTTGCTTCACGGAGTTTCGTTGCTGCTCCATCAGTAGTCCAAGGTCATGTGTCGGGGCATCAAGATCGGTTTGAGGGCTATTATATAATGAGAGGTGGATTTTCAGACTTAAAGGTTGTTTATGAAGGTCTACCCTCTCAAGTCCGAGAAATGGTTGACCATTGAGGTCTGGCTGTTTCTCCTTTTTTTGTTGGTTGTTCCTCCCCTTTAATTAGGTAGGTGTAGGATCTGGTATTCAGCTAGGCACAAATTTATGGTTAGTTTGTATGGTCTCTTTTACCATTTTATATGGCTTCTCTTAAATATAGTCCATGGTTTTATTAACCATAGCCTTTGACAAAACAAAATTTATTTGACCTTTTCCAATTATTATCCGTAGCTCACAAACTAGGTTGGTGATTCACTGAATAGGTAAGATAATGAGTTTGTAAATCGACATCAGATGGTACTAGGATTGTATCACTGTGTGTGTAAGCCAATGATTGTTTTTCCCGTTTTGAAGGATTTTTCCCCTTTTCATTTATTAGGCTTGTGATATCCGTAGATCGTAGATGTATTTTGATTTGTTAAATTAATCACATGAAGACTTCATCAATTTCTAAACATCATTTCATGGAGGAAAGATTGTATGTCATAGTTTGTCCAATTATGTCGTATTTTTGTAGGTATGACAATCTCACAAGGGGAGTCCCTTTTAACCCCGACTGTCTGATTAAAAAAAAAAGACAATCTTACAAGCACTCGGTCGAGTGATTTTTTAAATTTAAAAAATTGAAAAGTAAAACTTAGGGTTTATTGGAAGAAGAAAAGGAAAAAAAAAATATTTAGGTTTTAATTAAAACGGATTACGTTATACTTTTAAAATCAGGTAGGATAGGTGAATTAACTCATTTGATATGTTTGGATCTGTTATCAAATGATTGTTAACTCAGTAAAAAAAATTGGGTTATGATTTCCTATGGCTAATAAATCGAAAACTTTTTATAGGTTATACTTAAAACGGGCTATGATTAATAATAACATGGGCTATATTTAAGAGAAGCCTTTTATATTCCGAGGAAGGGTTAATCTGCAAAAGGATTTAGATGCTTACAACAATACAAGTTTCTTACATCATGTTCTTAACATTTAAGTCCAGGATTTCTTTTTTTAAGCAAATAGTCGTATCTAGTGGTAAAACAACACAAGTGTTTAAATTATAGCTAGCACTTGGTTGGTTGGCAAGAATTCTAACTTAAGAAAGTTTCCTATGATATGTTTGTACTATGTATATATAGACGTGTTGTTATCTTCTTTTCTTCATACGAGGAACAACCCTAAATTTTTTGAGAAATTGTATATGACTCTTCTGCAAGTCATGGCTTCTTTTTTAAATCAATTTATTGTTAATCGTGATGGTTACCAATAGAGATATTGCTAGAGATATTTTATCGTCTTCAGTCTTTGGAACCTATATTTAAATTCAGGTGTGTTTCCAAGTTATGGTATTCTATTTTACTTGAACCATCTTTCATCAACAAGATATACAAAACTGTTCCTAGTCCAACATGGTTTTTGATTAATGATCAAACTGATTAACAAAAACAACTTTTACAAGCTTATGACTCCAAATTTATCACCAAACATGATGGATTTACCTTTAAATTCCTGTTATATTCAGATCCATTCAAGAACTTAAATAGAAAACAAGTATGCCTTTTAGATTCATGAAGTAATGTTAGAGCATTGCTCGGTCGAACTCGCAAGCATTGTTATCTCAAGCTTGTTTGTCAAGTTTAGTTGATCAAAACTATAAGTCTTGATTTCTAGTCTACTTATAGTTATGTCTCGGATTAGGATATAATGTGTAGTTGAACTTTAGACTTCACGACGTTCATCGATTGAAGACGAAGATCTACTGAGGAGAGCTTGGAGAAACTTCATCAACAAAAGGTATGTGGAGACTAAAACTTATCTACTACTCAGAAGTCTATTATATTCTATCTCCTAATGAGACTAAGTCGTATAGCTATATAGACTTTTATATTATATACATTTGATATTTCGAGTTGAGTTTAACTCGGTTATTTGTTTCTAGAAATATATGTTGGAATCTTTTTGGTTTAGCTACGTTCATCATATCTTGACGAGTTTAGTTGGAAGCAATTTATTTATTGGAAACTAAATAATAAGTCAAAAGATGATCATGTGAAAATTGCCTTGAAACATCTTACATGATTTATATGAGACAATCATTTGATGTCGACTCGGAAAGTTTAGATCGCTTGAAAATTACTTATAAGCTAATAGTGTGTGTGAGACAGTTATTGTAGTCTTGTAAGGATGTTTCAATGATTGAAATGGGAGTTCAGAACAAAAACCTTTGTATGGGTACGACACAGTATGCGTACCCACTATGCAAACTATTTTGGTATGATTCAGGTCCGGGAACCTTGTTTGCATACCTAGTATGCGAACGGTTTTAACAGTTAAAGTCCGGGAACCAAGTTTTCATACCAGTATGCAAACAGTTCTACATGTACTAGGTCCGGGACTGCTGTTTGCATACCAGTTTGCAAACGACTGGACAATACCAAAGTCCGGAAGCTATAGTTTGCGTACTAATTTGCAAACTTAGTGGTTGAAGTTATAAAATCGGTTAAGTATGTTTTCATACTCATGAAAAAATAAATTTATGAATTGAGGAATGAAATCTTTGCATACCTTGGCTTAATTTTCATGAATTGATTCTTGTATTAGTACTTTGTACGATTACGAATCAACCCAATTTTGTTTTAATTGGTTCATATATATTTCTATATGATAGTGAACAATTGAACAACTCTATGTGAAACAAATTTAATTCATTTGATTATCTTTCATGATTGATTGATCATCATAGTTGATCTAGATGTGTTAGATGAATGTGGTTAAGACAAAAGTATTCATATGGCTAACTTCGGTTTACTGTTATTGAGCCAACTCAATATACACGTTTAGGTATGGTTACCCATATCTAAATAAAGGTATATTTCACTTGTGTGTAACAAGATAAGTTCATCTAACAATGGAGAGATATTGCTCTGGTTTTAAGCAGACTTAGCTTGAATCTTAAATCAGGTTTTCATCTAACGGTGAATATTGATTGATTTGTTACTAAGTTATATTAGCTTTGATTAAAAGCAATCCCTGACTTGAGAGACTATATAAGGGAGAACTCTAGAAACTAGAAAACCCTAATCTCGGCACTTTCCTGTGTCCTAGTTGCTACTAGAGTCGATTCTCCTTTAACCTAGGTTTTTCCAAAACCATTATAGGTTGACAATTTGAAGACTTCATTTGGGATTCGTGAAGCCAGACCCAAGTATTTTCTCTGTAGTTGCGTGTTCTTATCTTACTTGTTCTATCGTATTGAGTATTATCTTCTATAAGATTTGCTCGAGATTTATATTCGATAGGTAAGATATAAAAAGTAATCAGAAAGATCTTCATCTCATTCTTTGTGATTCCACGATAACTTTTTCTACTACCATATAGTTAAGTTATTGTGAGGTGATTGATATTTTTAGGATGCTCTTCGGGAGTATAAGACCGGATTATCAATTGGTTCCTGTTCACCTTGATTTATCAAAATACAAAACAAAAACTTCATAGGTACTTCTGTGGGAGATATATTTATCTATCAGAATAGACTTATCTGTGGGAGATAGATTTGTTTATAAGTCTTCGACTTTGGGTCGTAGCAACTCTTAGTTGTGGGTGAGATCAGCTAAGGGAATCAAGTGTGCAGAATCCGGCGTGGTTTTAGAGGCGTAAGGAACACGATTGTACCTTAATCGGGATACTTGGTTAGGGATCAACTACATTCCATTCCGAAGTTAACTTGTAGTAGCCTAGTGTCTGTAGCGGCTTAATACATTGTGATGTTTAAATCTGGACTATGTCCCGGGATCTTTCTACATTTGCGGTTTGCTCGTTAACAAACTTCTAGTGTCTGTGTTATTTCTTTTCCGCATTATATTTGTTTATATAATTAAAATATCACAGGTTGTGCGTAGTTCAACCAATTTGTAAATCCGACCTTGATTGTTGGATAGAAATTGATTGGCACTTGTACTTTGGTCTTTGGTACCGTCCAAGTTATTTCTCATATTAATTGGGCTCACAGATTTCTATTTGTTTGATTGCAGATTGTATTGATAAATTGAGATATAAATCTTTGATATATTTCTTGGTTGAGCTCACTTTATAAGTTGGTGCTCTCGGAATTATATTGGAGGTAGTCCATACAGATTGTCGAACGAATTATCGGGTATGGTTGTTATACCCCCGCTTTTTCAAGTAATAGTTTAGTTCTTTATTCAACTGTGGCTGATATCCATGATATCACCAATAGATTCTACATATGCAATCCCCTTACCAAACAATGGGTTTCCCTCCCTCCTCAACCTGACCTTGGTGACTGGGGGATTACTATGTTAGTATGTGATCAATTCTCGAATGGGCCAACTACAAATTCCACGTGCAACTTCAAAGTGGTTCATAGCACAGGAAACTCGTTGAAGACAAACCTACAAATTTTCTCTTCTGATACGGGTAAATGGAACACCTATGAAGTTGGGAGGCATGACCCTGTGCATACCAACTATTTTGATATAATTGTCCGTAATGGAGTCTTGTATTGGACTGATGAACATTCAAAAGGAAATTCTAAAATGATTGTTGTGGCTTATAGCCTCGAAAACAAAATAAACAGTGGTGATCGATGTAGATCAATTGTGTTTCTTAAGTATAGAAGTAATCGTCATTATCGTCCATATTGTTGTAATGGTTTTCTCGGAGAGGCAGAATGATACATCTATTATGGCCTTATCGATGGGACGGGACCTAAGGAGACCGGTATTCTCAGTGTTCGTCTGCTTGAAGACGACTACTCTACTGCCGGATTGGTATGGCGATTGGTGCACCAAAAACCTGAATTGAAAGGTTATGGGTCGTTCTGCAAAATAGAGGCCATGTTTTTTAATCCGCTGGATCAGAATGTGGTAATCATTATTAAATGGAAACTGCTATCTCGCCTATAACATAAGAACTAAAACATTTGAAATTTTATCCGGATGTCCCGTTAGAAAAAAAAATAATACATACTCATTCACCTAAAGTATTGTTGATAACACTAAAGCCCACCGTCATAAAAGATTCGCAATCGTGTTGTACAAAAAAGATGCATGCTGGAGGTGGAGGTGGTGGTGGTGGTGATGGAGGATGCCATACAAAAAAGAGACGTAGTGAAGGCGAATGCGGCGAAGGTGACTATCGAGGTCTCCGTAAAGGAGGCGATAGTGGACTTGATGGTAGACGTTATGAATATGTTAGCGGTGGTGGACATGGTGGACGCCGTCAAGGTTTTTGATATGATAAACGCCATGAAAGTCTACCATCAAAAACACGATGCTAAATGTCTGTCGTCGCCATCCGATTCCCCTTTATATTTCAATTCTAATTTCTTTTTTTAAATTGGATTTTTAATTATAATTTACCAAGTCTAAAAATCGAATGGTATTCTCGAAAAAATATATATCCAAAGAAAAAAAATGTTCCAAAAGTAGCGGTCATTCTGATCTGAGCCAACGTCTGGTGTCATAATGACGCCAGTTTCATGGAAAATTTCACACGTGAAAACGTAAATCACTTGTAACCATCGTTAACAAAACTTGCGAGAAAGTTTTTTTTTTTTGAAGGGAAAGAGGGAAACACAGAGCCCCCAATAACAATTATATTAGAATACCTCATTAATTTTAGGTTTGAAGAAATACAAACAGTAAGAGACAACGAGTCTCACCATCCTGAAACATTCTCATGAAAAAAAAACTGGCATAAATCATGAGCAACGAAATTTACAATTTTAACGATATGGACAAATCTAACTTCTTTAAATCTGACTATGATATTTTTGATCTTCATAACTATGGAGTGAATGCTCCATGGAATAAATACTTCCATGATGTCTTCAACATTCAACCCTATATCCAATTCCATTTGCACATTGTTACAAACAGTTTTTGCCTATGGACAGTTGAACAAAAGACGAGTAATCAACTCCTTTTCTTGAATGAATGTCAAAGATGAATCCAATAATATTTGAAAGATGACTTCTAGATTAAGATCCATCCATTTTGGTTTATCTTCTCCTTCATCAAAATCAAAGTGTCCCAAGAGAGAATAATATGCACAGAACATCGTCATAATGATCACTACTGGCAGCCATGGATTTTCAAGAGAATAGAAAATACCATCATCTTGAATTGAATCGCCCCCAATAATAAATTTGACACCATCGAAACAATCGAACGAAACTCCCTTTAGGCTATAGAATACTACTTTAAAAGCATACTGAAAGTTATCTTGTTTGGATGATAACTCATAAGAATTGTTATACATACAAAAAAAATCCAAAGAAAACCGTTTTACACCACGATTTGATTTATTAATACTAAGCAGTAAAAATATATACATTAAATAATAGATACTGCCCAGATCGTATGAAGAAGATCTGGGCAGGAAGATGTAAATTTCACAGAAGATTTTATCTAAGAATTGATTTTCAGGAGAAGATGGAAAATGAAAAAGGAAAAACGATTATTGCGAGAAAGTATTATTGGATCCCATTGAGTAGAATTTGTAGATTTGGTGGATGTGACGTCAAAATACGTCAAGATATTATTATTATTGTTTTTATTTATTAGGGAAAGGGTTAGATTTCATTGATAAATGGAATGATGAGATATAAGTATTTGAAACCTTATAGCTCGCAACTTTTTGGTTTTTACACCGTGTATCACATTCCTAACATTTTTGGTTTTCCCTATTTGTCATCCACATTTTTCCTATTTGCCATTTACATAAATTACCGCCCTTATTTATCTTATTTTCCACTCATATAAATTCTAAAATATCTTAAATGCTACTTCTTGACTTGTATTTACAGACAATAATAAAACCACCCCAATTACTAAAAAAAAAAATTAGAAATTATTTTCTTCTTCTCCATCTCCACCCACCTACCACCTCCTTCTACTCCATCTCCACCAGCATACCTCTACTTTAACATCATCATCTTCATGTTTGGTTAATAAAAAATGAAAGAAAGTTCAAAATTCAATCGTAGTATGCTAGAGCTAGACTACTAGGACTCCTTTGGACAGTCGTAGCCAAAACTTCAGTCGTCATGTGTTGGGCGACTACATTTCTATAGTTAAGAGTATGTAACCTGAATTTGATTTCATCAACAACTCGATTACTTCCAAATTTGCTGACACATTAAGTATTAACCATTAACATATAAATATTAAAATTGAATACGTTTATTGGCTTTGATAAATCTAAAACGAATAAGGATTTGTTTGTACCATAATATTTGGGCACCAATATCAAATGACGCAAGCCTTGTTAGCAAGATCAATTTTGGCCCATGCCCAACGACCCATTTCACCGGCTCGTTTCCACCAATCCATATCCATGATCCAAAAAGAAGGTTTTAGAACATCCAGATTACTTGGAATGCAAGTTGGCACAATTGTATAAATACAGGGAATCTTAATAGGAATAGAGATAGACACCGAGAAAAAGATCTAGAAGGGATACCATTATAATCGAATCAATAAAATATCTATCCTTAGGGAGATTCATCCGTGGACGTAGGTACAATGCCGAACCACGTTAATTTTTTCTCTCCTTTATTTTCCCTCAATTCATTTTTAACCCTAAGGATACCCTAATTTTCGATGATCATCATCAAATCATGGTGTTTAGGGCCAAAAAGTAATTTTGGGTACAAACAAGATCTTAGAATAAAACCAAATTTATTGATTGTTGATTAACATAATCTTGTGATGTTCGAATCATCTAAGGTTTGGGTATTTTACCCCAAGTTTTCACCAGTCGAATCTTCCATAATAATGGTTTGCGGATTATTCGTTGACTAATTCATTTATAACGAATTAAATGATAAAAACTTTAACATAGGGTTAATAATTTTTTATGATTTTTTTTTCTTGTGAACACGGAGATTAATAATAAAGAAGAGGAATGAGTTCTTAATGAAAATGATATTATTAAAGAAGAAAAACAATAAAAGTAGTCAAATTTAATTTGACTTTATACGTGATAATTAGGAAAAAGTTGAAATAAAAAGTATAATTACTGTTAATATTACGACGGAGGTGATAGATAGAAAAAGTGTAGGTGGAAAATAGGTGAAACCTTGTTATTTATTTTCATAGGCAAACTAATAAAGGAATACAAGGAGAATGCAAATTATGCACCCCACCGGGTATACATTTCCACCATCCACTGCTCATTTTATTTTATTTTTCTCTCTGTTCAAAGCCACCATATTATTGTCATTTTCAAGTTTTGCGGTCACCAGAATCACCGCTCAAGACGTTGAGCATATTACTCATGTTTTAATAGAGCAAGTCTTCATGAAGAAAAAGATCCGTCGAATGGTCAGGATATACCTTAAAAACCATCCCTTCTACGATTTAATTGGTTCTATAATGCTTGTTTCAGGTAGTTATTTGGATTTTCCTTTTTTTTCCTTGTCTGATTATTCAAAGACGTATTACTTCAAGCATATTGTTTTTGTTATTTTATATTTCTTGATGTACTTGATTTCCATGTAACCTTTATTTGAGATTATTAATGGAATTAGAGGCTTTCAATCAAAAATAAAATTACTTTTTTATATGTATTCAATGCAATTTAACAATTAAAATACAATAAGATGCAGATATTAGTCAAATATATGAACGATGAAAAGGTTGAGAATGTGTACCCCGGTTTTTAAGGGGTGCACAAATTTACATTTATGTCCCACTTAATCAAACGACATATAAAAAAAAAAAGACAAAGAGAAAGATTCCACCAAATTGGAGCTTGTTAACACCCATTTTGTACATTTAAAAACCAAACTTCTTAAAATACATTTTTCTTGGAATTGCACAGAAGAGTATCAATGCATAGTAAAGTCTGAAATTCATATGAATAGTAATTTGATAATGAATATAGGATAAATTAAAATGATAAGAACAAGGCAATGAATGAGAATCCTCGTATAAAATTGAGTAGAGAAAATTTAGTCTGGATGCGATGGGAAGGAAGCGCATACGTGGAGAATGAGCCCCCTCTTATTTATATGACACCTTCGTTGATAGTGAGTTTTTGCCAAATAATAAAATTATAAATTTATTACAGGATTTACAATTATTTCATTCCTCTTCTCCAAGGTGCTTCAATAATACACGATCTATACAGGAGGATACCACTAGTATTAGGGGTTGATACCATTTCACATAGGATAAAAAGGTCATAAGCTATCATGATTCTTAGATCGATAAAATGGTATTCCGTGCTAGTATTGGTATCAACCCATATGTAATAATCATCATAAAGATTGACGAAGAGCATTAGACGCTTGCATTTTTTTTTAGCAAAGCTATAAAGATATATAATAATAGCTGAAAGGATTACAAAAGGAGAAAAAGCATGGGCATGGCCCATTAAAACCAAGCAAGAAAACAGTTGGGCATGCAAGTTATTTGTTTTATTTTTTTGTTTTGATCGTAATATCTCATCTATTATTTCTCTTATTTTGGGTAGTGCTTTAGATGCTGACATGTGTCGGTAGGAGAGTGAAGATTAATCGAGATAGAATTATCTTAGTATAAATGTGTAAAAACATCTTGTAAACCCTTATTGATGAATTTATGAGAATTTCTCTTAGGTTGTGTTCTTGTTATAACCAGAGGTTACCTTCCTCAATCAACTCATCCTTTCACGAATCTTGATCCATTGTACTGAGAACAGTATATAAATGAACCAAATTCTTCATGGGGTTCTTTTTTAAAATCAAAATACTTTAAAAGAAATCACCTTTGAGAGCCAAACATTCTCCCACTAGTTTCTAGATTTGGAAATGTATTTGTGAATGTCTAGATTTGATTAAATAAAATAGTTAATGAGAAGTTAGGGATGAGGTGGAAATTAATATTTGGGATGATAATAGGGTCCCGAACTAGACGGTAACTTGTCTCAGTTTCGTAATGTCAACAAAAAGTGCAATATAACCCTTATTCACGTTGGTTTTCCTTCAAACACAACTACCATAATAACCATTACCAATGTCTTTACTAATTCGCAAAATAACCACATTGACGATAAAATTAGATGGCGTTTAATAACTTCTGGAAAATCTAATGTTAATAATGCTTTTGGGTACCTGAATCTCTAGAAGTTACTTCTGAGAAATTGAAAAGTTAAAAAGTTAGTTTGGCAATTGGCTAACTTATAAGTTGAAAAGAAAATAAGTTAGTTTTCGAAAATTAAGAAAATCAGAAGTCAAAATATGATTATTTTTCTAACATTTCTTAGTACTAAAAATTATTCAGGTGACACATCAACAAAATTTTAATACGAAATTGCATATAATTGTAAGAAACATACCGATTCATATATAAATATCATTTAAACTTTTTTTAGGATTATGCGCATGACTATTAAAATTGTTTTGAAATGACTAGATATGATCTCTCTAGAAGTATCTAGTATATGCATTACAAAGAAATGAAATTACTTAATAAAAATAAAAATAAGAACAACAACATTTAGGGAAAATTTATGTATGCAACTCTCACTCTCACCTTTAAAAAAGATCATTTGTCTGATTAAGCTTTAAAAACCCCTCGAAATCTCCCATAGTTTCCTCAACAGAAGATTATCAAATTGTGTCTCCTCATCCGTTTCCTCCTTATCTGAGAGAAAGAGGAAAGAGCACAGAGGAAAGTGATAGATTGGAATCTAATCTAATCGTTAGATTAGTACATAGAACACAAAGAAATGAACTCTACAAATCAATCTGATCAGACTGATTCGAAACTTCTTTAAGTAGACTTGTGATCGATTGAATCTCTATCTAAAATTCTTTCTCTATCCCTCTCTCTTGCGTGTGGGCTAATGGATTCAGAATATGGTGATGCTAATTGTGACGGGGACAACGAATTGAAGATCCAGAATCAGAAATATGTTCGATCCTACAATCCGTAGGCATTATTAAACCCTAATTTCATTGTCTATTTATTACTTTGTATCTTCCTAACCACAACTACTCTAAATATTTTGTTCCAGGATGATGAATATCTGGAATGAAAAAGAAAACTGTAACAAAAAAAATACAGTAAAACGGTATCACTGAGGAGAAGACGCAACTTCTGAGAGTAGTAGTCAAGTTTTTTTGCTCCAAAACAAAGTTACTTTTTTGCTTATAAAAGTTGTTTTAAAATGTGTCATCCAAACTGACTTTTGACTTTTTGACTAAAAAAATCGAAAAAGCTATTTTTCTTTGAGTAGCTAAAGACCTGTAAATTAATGTATAACAAGTTGAAATCACCTAGTTTGGATTCAAATAATCTTAATATGCATGATAATTTTTTGGAAAAAACTGTAGAATCAAGTCCTAATTAAAATCTTCTTCTGGAAATGTCTGCAGAATGCACCTACCATAAATTCCAGACTGTTTGGAATATTAAAAGACATATCACTTCATGTTCATTTGGTTGTGACAATAATGAAACTGTAAAACGTTTATTTTTTCACTGTTCCGGTGTGGTTGTTACCTCCAAATTCTACTTACATAAATTTTAACCTATCAGATAGCTTCATGGATATTTGTAAAGAATGAATCTCAAGATCTCATTATTCCATGACTTTTGAAACTGTTATTGTTAGAGCACTGCTCGGTCGAACTCGCAACCGTTGTTATCTCAAGCTTGTTTTTCAATGTTAGTGATAAGTCTTGATTTGTAGTCTACTTATAGTGATGTCTCGGACTAGGATAGATTGCGTAGTTGAGCATTAGACTTCACAGCGTTCATTAATTGAATACGAGGAACTACTAAGAAGAGCTTGTGGAACTTCATCAACAAAAGGTATGTGGAGACTAAAACTCATCTATCACTTGGAAAGTCTATTTCTACTCTATCTCGTTTATTGAGAAAAGTCGTATTACTATATAGTTGTCGATTATGCACATTTGAGATTTCGAGCTGAGTTTAACTCGCTTACATATTTCTCGAAATATGTGTTAGTAAGCTTTCGCTTCAACCAAGTTCATCTTATATTCTTGACGAAATTCAAAAGATGATCATGTGAATATCGCCGAGTAACATCTTACATGGTTTGTGTGATACAATCATTTGGTGTAGACTTGGAATGTTTCGTTATGATTATTTCAATAACTTGAAAATTGCTTTGATGCTAATAGTGTGTGAAAACGGCTGTTGTCATCCTCTAAGAAAGTTTCAATGATTGAAATATAGTTTAGAACTATTGGATTATAAGCATAGTGTGCATTCTTGCATGTATGTGATCCATGACCGGAACTAGAGTATGCATACCCGTATGCGTACTTGTAGTTGTGAAATTCTGTGTACCAAGTACACATACCGGTACGCATACTTGCGTAAGGTATAGGTCCGGGAATTTCTGCTGGGTTTTGCAAGCGTACTAAGGTATGCGTACCCGTTTTCATATAGGCAAACCCAAACTCAGACCGGCTACTTAGGTATGCGTACCCGTATGCATACTTGAGTGGTTAAAGTTCTAAAATCGGTTGGCTCATGAACTAATACATTTATATATTAAGGAATGCATTCTTTGCAAACCGTGGCTATAATGTTCATAATTTTTTCGAGTGAATCAAACCGATTTTGCTCCAATTGTGTTCTTGTATAATTCTATGAGAATATATCAATTGAACAAATATTTAACTAGTTTCATTTGAGTCATTTGAAATAGTTATGGTTGAGATGAATAAGGTTGATATGAGAGTGTTCATATAACTAACCTTGGTTAACTATTCTTGAGCCAACATAGTGTACACGCTTAGGTACGGTTACTCAAACCTAAATGAAGGCACATTTATTTGTGTATAAGAAGCTAAGTTCGATCTAATGGTTGAAGATATTAGCTTGAATCTAATCAGGTTTTCATCTAACGGTGAATATTGAATGCTTTGTTACCAAGGTAACTTAGATTGCAAACCCTAATTTGAAAACTATAAAAAGGAAAACTCTATCAATTGGGAAACCTAATCCCCACACCTCCTGTGTGATACTAGTTGTATAAGCTAGAGTCGATTCTCCTTTAACCTTAGGTTTTTCACGAAACCCTATAGGTTAACGACTTAAAGACTTTATTGGGATTGTGAAGCCAGACCCAACTATTTTCTCTGTAGTTGCCTGTTCTGATCTTACTTCTTCTATCGTGATTGAGTATTATCTTTGCTAATATTCTCTTGAGATTTATCTCCGATAGGTAAGATTAAAAGTAGTCACAAACATCTTCGTCTCATCGTTTGTGATTCCACAATATCTTGTTTCGCTACCATACGATTAAGATTATTGTGAGGTGATTGATAATACTGGCTGTTCTTCGGGAATATAAGTCTGGTTTATCAATTGGTTCATGTGCACCTTGATTTATCAAAAGACGGAACAAAACTCGTGTATTTCTGTGGGAGACATATTTATCTATTCCAATAGACTTTTCTGCGTGGGACAGATTTGTTTAGCAAGTCTTCGACTTTGGGTCGTAGCAACTCTTTGTTGTGGCTGAGATCAGCTAAGGGAATCAAGTGCGTAGTATCCTGCTGGGATCAGAGACGTAAGGAGCACGACTGTACCTTGAATCAGTGTGAGATAGATTATGGTACAACTACATTTCAGTCCGAAGTTCATTGGTAGTAGGCTAGTGTCTGTAGTAGCTTAATACAATGTGGTGTTCAAATCTGGACTAGGTCCCATGGTTTTTCTGCATTTGCGGTTTTCCTCGTTAACAAAATTCTGGTGTCTGTGTTATTTCTTTTCCGCGTTATATTTTGTTATATAATTGAAATATCACAGGTTGTGCATTAAGATCAATCAATTAGATAATTCAACCTTTGGTTGTTGATTTAAATTGATTGATACTTGAATATTGGTCTTTGGTACCGTTCAAGTTGTTTCATATAATAATCAAGCTCGCGGATTTCTATCTGTTTGATTTGCTGATTACATTGTGAAACAGAGATATAAAACTCTTTAATATAGTTTTCTCTGGATTGAGTCTAAATGTCTAGTTGATTCTATTGAAAGTATATTGGAGTTTGTCTATTCAGATCACCAAACGAAATATTGGGTGTGGTTGTTAGACCCCCGCTTTTTCAGTTATAATGAAAATGCGGTTCATATGGTAAGAAAAGTGTGTTAGGGTCTTTCAAGGAAAACAAAACACACCTCTTCAAAAAGTCTTGAAAATCCAAAGACATTTAAAATTTTGGTGTATAATAAATAACTTTGTCAAACATAGTAGAACAGGAAAACAATGTCCTTGGACAGAGCCTGATCTAGGAAATCAAAATATTAATACTAATGTTGCTTGGTCTCTAAAGATGATTAATCCGGCTTTGCACAATTCCTCAGAAATCATGCTGGTACATCCGGAAGGGCAAGAGTAGGACCAACCTCAACAAGCATTCCGGAAGAAGCAGAAGCACCATGACTTCCACAAGCAACAACTCGGTCCAAAGTAGGATAGAATGCAAAATTTCAGTATTGAGGGCGACTGTAAGACACTTATTGATGTTTTAAATGGACAAACTGCCTTCATTGCTTGGAAAAATAAGGAAATTTTAGGTGAAACAGGAAAACAAATAACATGTTGTAAAAATTTTATCGGCTTCAGTTTTATTCATAGATCCTACAATGATTTATTTTTTTGGTAAACCCAAATTGTATTAGTATAGCAATATGTACAAAGATATTACAAGAAAAAGAGGTCAACAGACCACAAAAAACTCATAAATTACTTGAATCTAAAATAAGACACATTTGGATATTCAATACTTGAAAGCCAAATAGGTCTTTCATTGTAGATCAACCCTTCTCCATTTCTTAGTAAACAACCTCTTTTATCCATAGTATTTGCAGCAAAGTTCGCCTCTCTATAAGTATATTCAAAAGTAATCGAATCATAAAAACTTTGAACACGAGCCCAGCGTTTCTTAATTAACCAAGGGATAGAAGAATTAGTATAAGACGCAACATCACTGATTTAATTAGAAAAAACCATAATATGTCTCATTCCCCAGCGAACAACCCACTTCAAACCCAAAATGATACCAAAAAGTCCATCCATAAAATTGTTTGTTATTCTCAGGCCAATACTCATAGCTCCAACCACATTACAATCAACATATCTAGCAAGAAAACCAACACCTGCACGCCTCGGATTATCTCTAGCATCTCCATCACAGCAAAGAAGCAAAACGTTCCTTAGAGGAGGCTGCCAGTGACACTCAATTGGCTGAATAGACTTCACCATTTTGTGGCGCATTCTAAAGAAAATAAGAATCCTCAAGTCAGTCACGGTATTATGCATATAACTTTTAACCCGAACTGAATGCTCATGAAATAGATGGAAAATCCTCTTCTTAAAAAATCCAAGTTTGCTAACTTATTATCATACACAACTTTGCTATGAGTAAGCCACAACTCAGCTCGAACAACTAAATTTTTAATCATCCATAGGTGTTTGATAATTCGACTCCTCCCCTTTGCATCCTTATACGAAGTAATAAGATTAAAATGCGGTGTAAGGTTAAAAATATAAGAGCTGGTCGATAAAAAGATAGATATCTAGACCTATGATCGACGGCTACCACTAATTTCTTATCAAAAGATCAACGACTAATATCAATCGGGTTTTTCAGACCGGTACATGCCAGGAATGTGTAAGAACCCATTACATGTACCGGTACTACACCGGTTCTCAGTTTGGTTACATGTACCTATACCGTCTATACCGGTTCCGGTACGGTTCTGGTCCGGTTTTTCCCGTTCCAGGCCGGTTCACCGGTTCCAGACCGGGTCTTGTGCAGCCTTAGTTTTCACAGCATGCTATTTGATCAACCGTGTGTATTTACGGTCTAGAATCCTTAATACTCATTATGAGTTGTGGTATGGAAGGAAACCCAACCTACACTATCTCAGGGTGTTTGGAAGTAAGTGTTATATTCTGAAAGATCGAGAACAGAAAGGGAAATTCGACACCAAAAGTGATGAAGGTATCTTTCTTGTCTATGCTTCTGATAGTCGTGGGTTTCGAGTATTTAATCTCAGAACTCAAGTCATGATAGAATCTGCTAATGTTATCATCGACGACATTAGTAACTTTCGTCAGGATAATGCTCCTGCTAAATTGCCTCCAACCGAGACAATTGAGAAAGTCAAAGAAATTCCAGAATCAGTTGAAGTTATCCCAACTGTTACTGATCCTGACATTTCTAGTGACGGGGAGAAGAGCACTGATCAAGGTATCCCTGATGAACAAGAACGTGTCCCTCTACGACATCTCTGGGTTCAAAGGAATCATGATCCAAACAGTATTATTGGAGGAAAAGATTCTACAGCTAAAACTAGAGGACAACTTCAAAATATTTTTGATTTTGGTTGTTATCTTTCGCAAGTAGAACCAAGAAATATTGATGAAGCTCTGAACGATCCCTTTTGGGTGAATGCTATACATGAAGAGTTAAATCAATTTCAAAGGCACGATGTGTGGGAACTTGTACCTTGTCCCTCCAATATCAATATTGTTGGTACCAAATGGATATTCAAGAATAAGTCTGACGAATTTGGCACGATTTTCAGAAACAAAGCTAGACTTGTCGCTCAAGGATATTCACAGATTGAAGGGATTGACTTTGACGAAACCTTTTCTCCTGTGGCACGCCTTGATTCCATTCGTCTCTTGTTAGCTCATGCTTGTTTTCTTAAGGTTAAGCTGTTTCAAATGGATATAAAATCCGCGTTCCTTAACGGAATCTTAAAGGAAGAAGTCTATGTTGCTCAACCAAAGGGGTTTGAAAACCCTGATTTCCCAGATCATGTGTTAAACCTCAAAAAGGCACTGTATGGGTTGAAACAAACACCTAGAGCCTGGTTTGAAAAAATTACTACTTCTCTCATTAGAAAAGGTTTTTCAAGAGGCGGAGCTGACAAAACGCTGTTTACCAAATGGAGTGGGAAAGATGTTGTTATTTCTCAAATCTATGTAGATGATATCATCTATGGATCGACTTCTGAAATTTTTGCAAAGGACTTCCAAGTCTCTCTTGCTAAGAAATTTGAAATGAGCAATGTTGGTGAACTAAAATTCTTCGTAGGATTACAAATTCAACAACATAAGGATGGAATTTACTTATCCCAAGAGAAGTATGCTCGTGATCTTATGACAAGATTCGGCCTGGATAAGTGTTCTCTAAAATTAACACCTATTCCCACCACTGGTAAACTACATAGAGATGAGAAAGGAGCAAAAGTGGATCAAAAGTTGTATCGATCTATTATTGGTAGCCTTTTGTATCTTACAGCTACTAGACCTGATATTTCTTTTAGTATTGGTTGTTTTGCCAGGTTTCAGGAAAATCCAAAGGAATCTCATCTTGCAGCTGCAAAAAGGATCATTCAATATATTAATCACACTGTCGGGTATGGTTTATCTTACACTTTTGATACTAACACTGATTTATCTGCATATTCAGATGCTGATTGGGCATGATGTGTCGAGGATAGAAAAAGTACATCAGGGGTTTTACTACGTAGGACTAAATCTTAATGCTTGGCATAGCAAAAAACAAAATTCTCAATCCCTGTCTACATGTGAAGCAGAATATATTGCTGCTGGTTCACGATGTACTCAACTCCTATGGATAAAACAAATGCTAGCTGATTATGGAGTTGATACTGGAATAATGAAGATATTCTGTGATAATTCTAGTGCGATTCGAATCACTGAGAATCCCGTTGAGCACTCAATAACAAAGCACATTGACATAAGGTACCATTTTATTCGTGATCTTTATGAAAACGGTAACATAAGTATGGAATTTGTGCCTTCCGAACAACAATTGGCTGATATTCTTACCAAACCATTAGACACTGCTACATTCCAACACTTGCGGCAGTCTATTGGTGTTGTTTTGGTTCATTAAGCGTTTCTATAACTCTTTCCCCTGTGCTTATCTCTATCTTTTGGGCAATTGAGTTTGAAACTCCAGTAGGTTACTTCAGTTCAGTTCATGTAGGGTTGTTTTCTGTCTAGTTAGTGCCATCTTTTGTGTGTGTCAAAATCCTTCGTTTCTCTTGAAATTAAGGTCGCTCGTTGTTGTTCCCTTGGGAATGACATCAAATGGGGGAGAGTTCTTTTGAACTTGTGCTTAATGGTCATATCTTGAGGGGTGCGCGGCTGTGGAATTTTAGAGGGGTTATCTTGTATCTTTAAACTCCTTGACGAATGTTGTTAGCTTCGGCTATATGATTGCATCTAAATAAGATGATGTGTGTTTCTTTCTCTCAGTCATGAAAAATGTCTCTTACAGAAATTTCATTATGATCCCGTTCTTGTACCTTTGCCAATTTTATTGATAAAAGGGGGAGAATTAATATGTAGTTGTGAGATGGAGTATTGACTAAGGGGGAGTGATACATATCACCATAGTATTATTGTTGAAGTTGTGATACAATTGGACTTTGATATTGTATAACAATGATCGAGACCGATGCTTTCTCATTGTTATAGCTACGGATCTTCAACAACAGTGATGCTAAACTTACAACCTTTGGGATCATTGGAGTACTTGGAAGTGACGAAGATTTCGAGGAATGTTGAAGATTAAACATGTGGAATAGGAGCTACTAAAGTTTCATTATCTTTTTTATATTCCATAAGTATTGATAGTTTTGTCACTAAAATTGACAAAGGGGGAGATTGTTAGAGCACTTCTCGGTCAAACTCGCATGCGTTGCTATCTCATGCATGTTTGTCAATGTTAGTGATCAAAACTATAAGTCTTGATTTCTAGTCTCTTATAGCTAAGTCTCGGACTAGGATAGTAAGTGTAGTTGAGATCAGGACTTCATGGCGATTCATCATACAAGTAGAAGATCTACTCAAGGAACCGGTGGAACTTCTAGACAAAAAGGTATGTGGAGACTTGAACTTATCTGTCACTCAAAAGTATATCTATTCTATCTCCTACTCTTTGAGACAAAATTCGTATGCTATATATATATAGACTAGATCATACACATTTGGTATTTCGAGCCGAGTATACCTCGACTATCTATATCTCGAAATATGTGTTGGTAATCTTTTCGCTTCGACCAAGTTTATCTTTACCTAGTGACGAAAGTCATGAATGTTTCAATCACTTTGAAAATTGCTTTGACGAGAAATAGTGTAACAACTATATAACGTCCTCTAAGAATGTTTCAATGATTGGAATGAGAGTTTAGATTACATAACCAATGGATTCCTTGAACCGAAGTTTTCGAACTTTGTTGATCAAGAGAACCGGAAGTATGGCAAGTGCCAAGGCCGTGAACTTAGTCCGCGAACTTCCGAAGTTCTCAAACCCGAGAATTTCTGCTGGAGTTCACAAACTACTTGCGTGAGCCAAGTCCGCGAACCGGCGTAGTTCTCGAACCCGAGAATTTCTGCTGGAGTTTGTTGTAGTTGCAGGAAATCCTACAATACACCCCTCGTATGATTTTATCATTGATCAGCTCATTTTTAGGTTTACACTCTTAATTTTATTGATTAATTTCTGAATATTCTTACAAGGAAAATGAAGAAATCAAGAATGATCTCTGCTCTCAACTTTCTCTCTCCTATTTACTTGTCTCTCACTCAAAAAAGATCTCTCTCTCCTTTACAACTCGAATGACTATTTATAAGGGAAATACCTAGTGTATGACAGCTAATCTGTCCTTTATTTTCGGATATGGTTTGCGACATTCTCGCAACCTTACAAATGTTGACTTCGCAAGATTTCTAATCTTCGCGAGATTATCACATCTTTCTCATGATCCTTGCTGATGTCGTTTCTGAAATTGTTCTGCGACGCTTTTGTGCAATACCATTGTTAACTTCGCTGAGACATAACTGTTGCGAGATTCTGATCCTACATCTTGCCTCTTCTCATATCTTCTCTACAAAGTAGAGAATGATGTGAGAAATGGCGCAACCGCTTAGTTTCTCATATTCTGCATTTATCACACGTATTCTTTCTTCCATTTATTTCTCGACATGTCTTTTGTAACCGTTACTTTTTAACCGCTTAAATCTTTCCGTATTAACCATGTTTATAAGCTGAAATAACTCACCCAGAACACTTTTTAAAGGATTACGTGGTACGATTGAGTCCAATAAGCCCTTGTGGAATAAATACTCAGCCGCCTTTGTAACGATCAAGGCTGGTAAGTCCATCGGTCCACACAGTTGTCCATGTACCAGTAGAAGATTCGGCAGCTACCGCGGCCCCTGCTTCCTCAGGTGGAACTCCAGGTTGAGGAGTAACTCGGAATGCTGCCAAGATATCAGTATCCTTGGTTTCATAGTCAGGAGTATAATAAGTCAATTTGTAATCTTTAACACCAGGTATATAATAATAAAAAACTAGACACCTCGGAGACAGATAGGCTAATCAACGGATCCTACCTTTTTTAATCCAATTGATAATGGTTAGAAATCCTTTATTTTTGCAACCCGATCGCTCTTTTGATTTTTTCTCAAGGAAAAATTCCCTCTATATATATTTCTTTTCATCCTCTTCTTCTTTCTTTTTATTCTCTCTGCAACTTCATCGTTCTTCTACAAATTCCATTGTTCCAACTTTTCTTCTTTCTTCTTTAATATTTTTAAATTCTTCTTCATCTTCAAATTAGATCTTCATAGTTCGTGATCTTCTTCAAGATAATTTCCCTGCTATCATCTTTCATGGATTCATCAAGGTTACTCTTCTTTTTTCTTCCTTATAAATTTTGCTGAAATTGATATATTTGAAATTGATCTTGTTTATTGCCTTATGTGATGTTGTTTATGTGATTCCCATACTCTTGTTATTTCAGCAAAAACGGCTCCAACACTAAATTTTCAGTTCAGAATCCTAACAATCCCAAATCACAACATAAAGTTGTCGTTCATAAAAGGAAGTCTGCGAATGAGAAGGTAGTAAGAAACACTATCTTTTTCTAATAACAATATTGTTGCCTCTGTTTCTTATCTAGATTGTAATTCGCAGGGTGATAAAGATCTTCATAGACCTCACAAGAAATCTCGCCACCTCAAGGCTGTTCCAACTATTTTTCCCTTCCATCTACTCATTTCTTCCAAATCTCTTGCGACATCTTCGCAAAATAAACCTTTATCCCCAATTCATGAAGACGCTGCCTCTGACTTCATTTCTTCCAAATCTCCTGCGATATATTCGCAAGATAAACCTTTATCACCAACTCGCGATAATGTTTCCTCTGATTTCATTTCTCCAGTTGATCTTCCTATGACTGAAACTCCCCTTGTGGTTCCTTCTGCGAATGAAGCCTCTTCTCTTCCCATTGAGAATGTTTCACAACCTTCTATCTCTACCAGTTATCTTCCTAAGTCTCCTCCTTTGTCAAAATAGACCGTGGAAGGGATAAACATTGCTTTCAAGGTTTTATCTGAGATTCTAGATGATGGCAAGAAGTCTTCCACTGATCCCATCAAGTCTAATGTTTGCGAAATTCTGAGCAAGCATTTGGGTTCTGATAAAGCTGCTTCGCAGACAACTTTAGAAAAAGAATGCAATGCTCTTCGTCTTGAAAATCAGAAACTTCAGAATGTTATGCTGGATCGTGATAATCTTCGCAAGAATAATGATGAGTTAACAGGTATGATTTCCTCATCTATGTCTTTAATTTGCCTTTTCGATGGTTTTATCCTTCCCCTGCTTAATTATCCTTTAAATCCCTCTTTCGCATGTTAAGCATTAAATCAGAAACGAGTAATGGAGAGATATCAATTTGAATCTGCTGTTGAAGAAGCCCGTGTTGATAAAGAAGTCTTAATGGATCAATATAACCAATTAGATAATCTCTATTCATATTATCTTGATCAAATAAATAACCTTACCAATTAAAATACCCAATTAGTTGAAAAACAAGATCTATTAAGTAATGAAGTATCTCGTCTTTCTTATTCTTTAACCAAAACTAATTTAGGGATGAAAACTTTATCAGATGAGAATAAAACCTTGTCTCAAGAGAAGCGAGTTTATTTAAACAAGATGGCGATATCTTCGCAACAACTTAATATTCTCCAAAAAGTATGTGCTGACCAAGAAAAATCTCTTCGTTCTTTAAGAAATGAACTTAAAGAAGTAACAGAATCATCTATCACTGAAAGAGATTCACTCATTCAAGGTAGAATAGCTTTAAGTGTGAAAGCAAATCAGCTTAAAGATCAATATTCCAAATTAGAAGAATCTTATTCTTCTCTTGCGAAGAAAAATACCTTCCTTGTTTCTAAAGAGAAAAATCTCCAGTCTCGACTTAAAGGTCTAGTTGGAGATAAATTTGATGACCCAATGGATCATTGGGAGAATAGTTGTCTATCCTTGGTTCAACATCTTATTTCGCAAAAGGAAGGCAGTCATAATAGTTTGACTGCCTTAATTATCTTTCCTTTGTCATATCTCTCTGAAATCCTTATCTTAACAAAATTTCGTATTCTATTTTTCGCGGAGTCTGAGAAGAATCTCCATTCTTCTATTTCTGATTTGGAGGCTAAATATGCTAAAATTCGCAAAGAGAATGCATTACTTGTCTCTACTCTTACTGGTTCTCGCGACCGGGCAGAAAGAAGACTTGATTATCTTGCTTATTTTAAGGATATTCAAGATAGGAATCATCAAAGAGCACTTCTTCGCCAAGTTCATCTCCGGGCTGAAGTCCTTGTAAATAACATTTTATTGTCCAACTCTCTTCCTTCTACATCAATTGATCCTTTAGAAGTAGATGATGATGAAGTTCCTCGTCCTGCTGATAGTGATTATGATTATGAAAGCGGTGCAGAGGATAATTACCTGGAAGATGAAGAAGAAGTTCCTTCTAAAGAAGCATCTACTGGTGTTAATCAGAATGAGAAAGAAATTTCTCCCGAAGAAGTAGTTGCTGGCAATATTCAAGATGCTAATCAAGTAATTGTTGGCGATAATCAAAATGCTAGTCATGACGAAGATCAAAGCCGAAATGAAGGAGAAGCTTGCGAGAATGTTGGCGAAGAACTTCTGTCATCTCCTGCTACTGATATTGATATTGAAGCTTGATCTTCTTTTCTAGCTTTGTTTTCTTGAGTTGTCTTATTTTTATTACTTTTGAGAGCTACATTTTTCAATCGACTTTGGAGTCAACTATTTATTTTAATATTTTGTTGATAAGAAAGATAATGTTTCTTTTATATCGATTCCCATACTTGAATCTCATAATCTTTCTTGCGAAAAATAATCTGTTATAAATTTTTATAATTAGTTTGTTTTATTATATGGTCTTATTTTGCCTTCCTAATTAAAGGTCTTATTATGCCATCTCTTGTCATTGCAACAAAATTGCAGGACGTCCTTGCACTTTCATACAAAAACCCATTGATCTTGTCTTAATTTTTTTTTGTATTATGGCCTCTTCAGGAATGTTGCGACAATATGACAGGCCTAAATATTCTTGCGAAAATAAAGCCCCATGACATTGTCATCTTGCGATGAAATCGCAGGACGTCTTCGCACTTTCATGCGAAAACCCATTGATCTCATCTTATCTTTTTCTTTTGTATTATTGCCTCTTCAGGAATGTTGCATAAATATGACAAGCCTTAATTATCCTTGCGAATAATAAGCCTCATGACATTTGCGTCTTAAGACACTTATCAGCTCCCTAATGGAGGGTGCCGCCCTTATCTTCCCCCTGGTTGCCCCTTCAAGGAGGCGTACTTCTACCGTACAAGGTTAGCTCCTCCCATCCAGTCTTAACAACAACCAGTTGTTTTCGCAGCCTCTTATCCCTTTTACCTATAGGGCTTATGGTTACGAGACTTCACCCTAAGTGGGGTTTTCTTCGGGCCGAGTGCAGTATAAGCCAAGACTTGTCAAGAATGGCAAGGACGCTTCAAACACCATCGCCACTCTTGACTCAACCGTGTACCTCAGCGCCTTGATCAGATCTGCACTCCTTGGGAAAGTCCTTATTACCTTAGTCGCCCAACCTAAGTCATATGCTTAAGTTGAGAATCCAAGGTGCCTCTCCCGGATGGGCTTTATTGACCCAAATCTCCATGACTCAGGTTCCGGTGGCGGTGTAGCCTTTCCCTGATCCATGTAACAGGTACCCCCTAATATGACGTACTTTAGGTCTTACATTTGCCTCTTGCGAAATTTTATTCGCGAACTAGGGTGTACGCCATAAAGGTTCGCCCCTTTCTTTTATGTCATTGTTCTCTGCGAAAATTTCGCACATCATGATCTTGTTTTGTCATAAATAATTCTGCAATTATTCTTTCAGAATTCATAACTTCTCAGAGCTTCTTACGGATAATACCTTTTCAAGTACAATCTGTTCCATGGTCTATCTAATCTATGACCAACATCTCTTCCTTCTGGGTCCATTAATCTATAAGCTCCTGTTCCAACTATCTCCTTTATGATGTAAGGTCCATCCCATTTTTTCGTTAATTTTCCACCATTTTCTCGCTGATATATTGGTGTTTCTCGCATAACTAAATCTCCTGGCTGAAATTCACGTATTTTGACACGTTTATTATATTCTCGAGCCAATCTTCGCTGATAATTCTCCATATGTTGTAAAGATTTTTCTCTTTTTCCTTCTAATTCATCAAGTTTGTTTAGAATTAAACCCGCACTAAGATTTTTCTCCCAAGCTTCTCTTTTTGTTGTCGGAATAACAACTTCTGTTGGTAACACCGCTTCAACTCTATATGTTAAACAAAAAGGTGACATTCCAGTAGCTTCTCTTCTAGTTGTATTATAAGCCCATACTGCAATATGTACTTGTTCACACCATGATCTGTGATGTCCTTCTAATTTCTTCTTTAATATATCTGCAAATGTTTTATTTGTTGCTTATACTTGCCCATTAGCCTGTGGATATAAAGGAGTAGACTTTCCGCATTTTATCTTGAATGCATTGAGTAACATTTCTATGTTCTGCCCCTCAAACTGTTTCCCATTATCAGATACCAACTATGCGGGAATTCCGAATCTGCAAATGATATTTTCGAATATGAATGTAAAGATATCTTTGTCGCGAATATGTTGTACTGCCTTCACTTCTGTCCATTTTGTGAAATAATCTGTTGCGACTATTAAGTATCTTCTTTGTCCAGTTCCTGGTAAAAATGGCCCCACAATATCTAAACCCCATTTTCCAAAGGGCCACACAATGGTTGAAGATGACAATGGTGCTCCTGGTGCATGTATCTTCTTTCCATGCCGCTGACAATCTTCGCAACGTCTTGATATTTGTTTTGCATCTTCATGCATGTATGGCCAGTAGTAACTTTTTGCTCTATGTGACAAAGATCTTCCTCCCCTATGATTTCCATCGTCTCCACTATGTAACATTTTCAACACCTTTTCTCCTTCCTCTCGTGTCAAACATCTGAGTGATGGTCCACTAAAAGATTTTCGGTATAAGAACCCATCTCTTAATTCATAATTCGTTGCTCGGATTTTTAACTTGTGTGTTTCCAATCTATTTCTTGGTGTTTCTACTTTCGCCAAATATGCGTGAAGCTCCATCTCCAGTCTGCGACATTATTTATTTGTTCTTCTTTTTCATTATCTATGACCATCACATCCATATCTTCCTATTCTCTATTGACTGATGGTGACAAAAGTGTTTGTATTTTTATGCATCTCGCAGTTGGATCTGTCATCATACTTGAGATGAAAGCAAAAGCGTCTGCGAGTCTATTATCCTTTCTTGAAATGTGCCTCCATTTTATTTTTGGGATTTTCGCTGACAATTCCTCAACCAGTTTCTTGTATTTCTTCAGGGATGGTTCATTTGTAGTATATTCTCCTTTTATTTGGCGAATAACTAGCTGCGAATCACTAGTGATCCTGGCATTTTCTAGTTTCATTTCTATTGCAAATTTTAATGCATGTATCACAGCTTCATATTCTGTTTCATTATTAGTGGATTCAAATTCCAACCTGAATGAAAAAGCCATATTTATTCCCTCTGGCGAAATTAATACAATTCCAACTCCATTTCCTTCTCCATTTGATGATCCATCTACCAGTATTTCCCATCTATTTGGTTCTGTTAATAAATCTTTTGGATCTCCATGTTCGTCTTCTACATCCATCATTTCTTCTACTGCTTCATCTTCTTCTATAGGAAATTCTGCCAAGAAATCCGCAACAACTTGTGATTTTGGTGAAGATAAAACTTCATATTTAATATCAAAATGGCCTACTTGTGCATTCCATCTCTCTACCCTTCCTGATCTTTTATAATTCTTCATCACTGATTCAATTGGTACTTTTCTTAATACCCTTATCTTGTGTGCTTGAAAATATATGCGGATCTTAAATGATGCATAAACTAATGCTAAGATCAACTTTTCAATTTTTGAGTAATTCTTCTCTGCGGTATTAAAAGTTTTGCTAATGTAATAAATGGGTTTCTCCACTCCTGCGTCTATTCGCAATAATACAACATTTAATGCATGCGATGTTGTCGCAAGGTAAATCAATAATTCTTCTCCTGGTTCTGCCTTTTGTAAGATAGTTGTATTCATAAGATGTTCTTTGATTCCTTGAAAAGACTTTTCACATTCATCACTCCATTTAAATTTCGCACCCTTCTTGAGTATATCGAAAACATATTTACATTTGTATGATGATCGCGAAATGAATCTCCCCGGCGAAGTTAGAAGCCTATTCAACTTCTGTACATCTTTTATTGTTGCTGGTGTTTGCATGTCACGAACTGCTTGCACTTTTTCCAGATCAACCTGTATTCCTTCCTTTGATACAATGTAACCTAAAATTTTTCCCGATGCAACTCCAATAGTACACACTTCTCGGGATTCAATTTAATGTTATATTGCCACATTTGTTCAAAAATCTCCCTCAAGACTTGTACATGGTCCTTAGCTTCCTTACTCTTTACCAACATGTCATCCATGTATACTTTTAATGTTTTGTATATCCATTTTGCGAACACCTTCTCTACCATTCTTTGATATGTTGCTCCCGCATTTCACAAACCAAACGGCATTTTCGTATAAAAATATAAACCTCTAGGAGCAAATAAAGCAGTATGTTCTTGATCTTCTTCAGCGAGAGGAATTTGGTTATACCCTTTGTACCCATCTAAAGATGATACCCTATCATTTCCTGCTGCAGATTCCACCATTTGAGGAATATCAAGTAACGGAAAACTATCTTTAGGGCAAGCTTTGTTCAAATCAGTGAAATCTATGCAAATCCTGATTCCCTTGTTTTTCTTTGGGACAATGACCATATTCGCTATCCATTCTGGGTATTTAGCTTCTCTTATAATTCCTGCCTCCAGCATTTTCTGTAATTCTTCTTTAATTTGGGAATGGTAAGTTGTTGCGATTTTTCTTATTTTATGTTTAAATGGTCTCACATTTTTGTTAATCTCCAGTCTGTGGCAAGCAATTGTTGGATCTATTCCTGGTATCTCATCCATGTTTCCTGCGAAAATATCTTTATATTCTCGCAGTAAATTGAAAGTTCTTTCTTCTTCTTCTATATCCATTTTGGTTCCAATTCTCAACACTAGAGGCTCCTCTTCAGTCCCAACATTTATTTCTTTTGTTGGTTCTGAGGCAGTGTAACTGGGTTTAGGTTCTCCCATTGGTGTGGGTTCTTTAATTTCTTTTATGGATCCTTCTCCTTCTTCCGAAATTTCGTTGGGTATTCCTTTGCCTTCTTTCGCCCTTATCATATATACTCTAAATTCTTCTGCCTTCTTTGCTTCCTTTACCAATTTTCTGCGAAATTGTTTCCTTTTTGCTTGTTCTTCATAACGCCTTACTTCAATTTGATGACATAATTTCGCATTATCAACATCTCATCTGATTTCACCCATTCCACTTGGAGTGGGGAATTTAATACATTGATGCAACGTTGATACCACAGCTTTTATCGCATGTATCCATGATCTTCCTAATAACATATTATATGGCGATTCTATATCCACCACGCACAATGTCACATGTGTTTCGATTTCTCCAAGTGGAATTCGTACCACTATTTCTCCTTTAGGTTTTGTTGTGGATTTTCCAAAGCCGTGAACAAAATATGTTGAATTGGACATTTCTTCATCTTTAAATCCCATTCCCCGAAATGCATGATAAAATATTATATCAACTGAATTTCCTGCATCAATAAAAGTTCTGTTCAACATCCATTCTCCTGTGGATTTTATTGTTGTATCCTTCTCTTTTCGTGTAATAGGCACTGTGACGACCAATGAAGATGTATGATTCAAATTTTCTTTTGGTATTTCTTCTGCCATGAACAATTCTTTGCTTTTGCCAATCTTTCAAAGGTGAAATTTTTTCTACCGCCATAATTTTCTTTCCTTCAAAATTTCGTTTATGTATTCTTCCTTTGATGTTTTCATGGAATTCATTAACCTTTTTGTTATCATATTACACTCCAATTTTTTGCCATTTTCATTAATTCTATTCATCTTTCCTCTAACTGATTCACTGATTTGTTTAATTACTTTCTTGATTTGAATTTTCTCAATCAACAATCTTCAATTTTCGATCTTCAATCTCCCTGTTTCTAGCGCCATTATGTAGTTGCAGGAAATCCTACAATACACCCCTCGTATGATTTTATCATTGATCAGCTCATTTTTAGGTTTACACTCTTAATTCTATTGATTAATTTCTGAATATTCTTACAAGGAAAATGAAGAAATCAAGAATGATCTCTGCTCTAAACTTTCTCTCTCCTATTTACTTGTCTCTCACTCAAAAAAGATCTCTCTCTCCTTTACAACTCGAATGACTATTTATAAGGGAAATACCTAGTGTATGACAACTAATCTGTCCTTTATTTTCGGATATGGTTTGCGACATTCTCGCAACCTTACAAATGTTGACTTCGCAAGCTTTCTAATCTTCGCGAGATTATCACATCTTTCTCATGATCCTTGCTGATGTCGTTTCTGAAATTGTTCTGCGACGCTTTTGTGCAATACCATTGTTAACTTCGCTGAGACATAACTGTTGCGAGATTCTGATACTACAATTGTAAACTCTATCCGGTGTCTTAAGTCCGCGAACCTAGTCTGCGAACTTGAGAAGGTTATATATCTAAAGATGATTTCTGAACTTAATCTTAAAAGACTAAGGAATGTATTTGTAAACCGTGGCTATTAAAGTTCATGAACTGATTCGAGTGAATCAAATCATCTTTGTTTCAATTGTATCTTGTGTAGTTACATAAGATTTCCTTGCAATTGAACAACTCTCTTAACTAGTTCATTTGAGTCAATTGAACTAGTTACGGTGAAGAAGAACATGGTTGGTATGAAACGCTCATATGGTTAACCTCTTGGGGTAGACTATTGTTGAACCAACAATGTACGCGTTTGGGTGCGGTTAACAAACCTAGAAGCGTACAGTCATTTGTGTATGAAAATCTAAGTTTTCGATCTAATGGTTGAGAAATATTAGCTTGAATCTAAATCAGTTTTTCATCTAACAGTGAATATTGATTGCTTTGTAACTAAGCCAAAACCCTGATTTGAAGACTATACAAAGGAGACATTTAGCATTAAGAAAACTAATCCCCACACGTCCGTGTGATACTAGTTTCTCTGCTAGAGTCGATTCTCCTTTAACCTTTGGTTTTCTTCTTCTAAAACCAGGTTAACGACTTAAAGACTTCATTGGGATTGTGAAGCCAGACCGATACTACTTTTATCGTAGTTGTGTGATCTGATCTTGCATATTCTATCGTAGAAGTACAATCACATTGATTGGCTTGAGATCGTGAGATTTCTCCGATAGGCAAGATATAAAAAGTAATCACAAACACCTTCGTCTCATCGTTTGTGATTCCACGATATCTTGTTTCGCTACTATACGATTAAGATTGCTGTGAGGTGGTTGATTAATCTAGGATGTTCTTCGGGAATATAAGACCGGATTATCAATTGGTTCCTGTTCACTTTGATTATTATCAAAAGACGGAACAAAAACTTTAGGGTTTTTCTGTGGGAGACAGATTGATCCTTTGATAGACTTGTCTGTGTGAGACAGATTTGTTTATTGCTAAAGCCTGCGATTTTGGGTCGTAGAAACTCTTAGTTGTGGGTGAGATCAGCTAAGGGAATCAAGTGCGCAGTATCCTGCTGGGATCAGAGGCGTAGGGAGTACAACTGTACTTTGGACCAGTGTGAGACTGATTGGGGTTCAACTATAGTCCAGTCTGAAGTTAGCTTGGAGTAGGCTAATGTCTGTAGCAGCTTAATACAGTGTGTATTCAATCTGGACTAGGTCGCGGGGTTTTTCTGCATTTGCGGGTTTCCTCATTAACAAAATTCGGGTGACTGTGTTATTTCTATTTCCGCATTATATTTGTTTATATAATTGAAATAATACATGTTGTGCGTTTGAATCAATCAATCGGAAATCCGAGCTTTGGTTGTTGATTGATATTGATTGATCCTTGGATATTGGTCTTTAGTACCGTCCAAGTTATTCCTTGTGTTTGATTATAGACTCACTGATTTCTATTAGCTTGAGTGAATCAAAACAAGAGAGAGATATTAACTCCTTGAGATACTTTTATCTAGATTGAGTCTGACTGTCTAGTTGATTCTCTAGAAAGTGTTTCGGAGTTAGTCCATACAGATTGCTAATCGAAATATTGGGTGGTGTTGTTAGACCCCCGCTTTTTCAGGATGGCCGGTCTTCACAACGTTGCTTTGCTTGTTTTTGAAAAAAAAATCTACACCGTCCAACTAGGCTATCAAAGTTGGATGGACGAGATGATTTGCGGTAGTTGCATACTGCCATTGACGTAACTTTAGGGTTTAGGGAGTCGTGCCGCCAACCCTCTTTGGACGAGCGATTCGAGGCCTCGGTCGTTAGCTCGAGCAAGCCGGTCGGTCACATGTGAAGGTGGGCCGACAATGATCACGTTGACATATTCGTGGCCGTTTAAAACTAAATCTAAGCCACTCAAATCAGCTGGCGAAGATGAGTGGTCGAGATCGATTTGCGGCAGTAATGTGTTGCCGCAAAGTAATTTTAGGTTTTTGAAAATAACGTGTTCCCGCTACTTTGGGTCGGCGATTTGATGCGCTTTGGTCTTGTTATAAGCAAGTCGATCGGCCATGTGTGGAGTTGGTTCGATGGTGAACGCGTTGGCATCTCCTTGATCGTTTGAAACACGATCCAAGTCGTCCAACTAGGCTGGAGAAGTTGGATGGATACAATCGATTAGCGGCAGTTGTATAACGCCGCTTATTCAATTTAGGGTTTTCACTGCTACGTGATCATCTTTCTTTGGGTGTGTGATTCAACGCGTTTCTGGTTTGCAGTGGGCAGGTCGATCGACTAAGAATGTAGTTGGGTCGTTGGTGATCACACTATCATCCTTTCGATCATTCGAGGGAAGATCTAAGCCGTCCAAATAGGCTGGTGAAATTGGACGGATGTGATGCACTTGAGACCGTTTTGGTCGGCCTCAGCTCGTTTGAGCTCTTCTTAAACTGTAGGATCAGAATCTTGCAGCAATAATGTCTTAGCGAAATTATTAACAACACAACACGACAGTGGCGCAGAACAACCTCAGAACAACATAATAAACGACATCAGCCAAATCATGAGAAAAGTGTGACGGTCCTGTGAAAATAAGGAAGTGATATTTATAAGATTGCGATAATGTCGCAAGCCATTTCCGAAAATAAAGGATGGATTAGCTGTCATCCACTATGAAAAACTCTATATAAAGAGCCGATCAGCTGTGAGGAAGAGGGAGATCTTTTCTGAGTGAGAAGCAAGTAAACAGGAGAGAGAAAATCTAGAGCAGTGGTTATTCTTGATTCCTTTATCATTCTTATAAGATTGTTCAAAGATTCATCAATAAAATTAAGATTGTTAATCTAAAAATGAGTTGAATGTTAATGAAATCTTGTGAGGGGTGTAGTGTAAGATTTCCTGCAACTACATAATGGCGCTAGAAACAGGGAACGGAGGTTGAAGATTGAATATTGTTCTAGAAAAAGTTGAAGATTAATATTGTGATTTATTAGAATTGAAAGTAATTGGTGAAAAAACTTACATAATCTCTTACAATTTGTTAGTATTGAAAGAATGGATAGAAGGAGAAATGTATCGGAACAACCGACAACGGCTAGAAGAAGAAGTAAAAGACTTGTTGGAAGGGAGAGAAGTGAAATGGGAGAATCTACTAGAAGGAGAAAAAATGGAGAAAATCAAGTTCAACCGCCAGTCAGCAAACACCGGTACAAAATGGAACAACAGATTATGATAGAGTGAGTGTACACACTTGACGATCAAATTCAGCAGAAGAAGTAGAAGAACAACAGCAAACCAGGAACCATAGACAGGTAGAGAGAAATCAAGAAGAAGATGAAGGAATAATTCATGGAGATAAGGAAATTGGAGCGTCAGAAACGTTGAGACGAAGAATACATGAAGAAAGAAGAGCTGAGGCAGAAGAACGTGCAAATCTAACAAGGCAAAATCACGAATTGAGGATGGACAATATGAGACTACAAAGTAGAAGATCGAGAAGTACTACAAGATCATATTCAAGATCGACTAGAAGAGAGATGAGGCGAAACTCACCCACAGTTAATACTGGAAATAATATTCGAGAAGAAATACCAAATCCTAATGAAGAACATCGCGAAGATAGAGAAAGGACTGATGATCGTTACGTTCCATAAAATGAAACTTTTGATGATAGGAAAAATGATAGAAATCAAGAGAATGGACAACTTCAGGGACGAAATAATCAAGATGGAGAAGGGAATCGAGAGGAAAGAAGGAGAATTTTACATGAGAGAGAATCTCAAAGAAATCAACAAACGATTGAAGAAGAAATTGAAAGACACTATGTTGAACAAACACGTTTAACTTGCGAACGTAAAATATTGAGAGCGGAAATGGAAGAACCAGGAGACAATTCGCCAGAACAATATATAAGATATAAGATATATGGTCTTACTCTATCATACTTATAAAACCATGGGAGGGAGAGATGATGATCTTATACCATCAACATATAAGATATATGGTTTTAATGATGCTGCCAACAAGCCTAAAGGGGAGATTATTATGCGAATTCCATTGAAGGGAATATCTTCTGAAATCCTGTTCTGTGTTGTTGACGTAGAGTCACCCTACAATTCATTAATTGGTCGACCTTGGCTACATGGGATTCTAGGTGTAGCTTCAATTTTCCACCAATGCATCAAATTCCCTCACCCTAGCGGTGTAGGAATCATAAAAGGAGATTGGGTTGAAGGAAATAAATATTACGAAACTGAGGTAGAATCCTGCGAAGGAAGAGCAAACAAGAAGGAAAGTTGGCGACGCAAAATCAAAGAGACACAAAGAAGTGAGAGATTGATGGTGGATGCAATTGAACGAAAAGAAGAAGAAATGCTGCGAAACTAATGCTAGCTCAGAATAAGAAATGGTGAACATACCATTACTAAGGAAGCAGTAGCAGAAAATAAGATGTGTATGAATAGTTGATTTGTTGCGAAAATTTTCAAAAAATATATTTTACTGAATGATAAAAAAGAGATTGAGAATTGCAAATACGATGTGATGATGTGTGAGAATCTCATAAAGATAATGAATTCTACAAAAGACAATCAGAGAACAATGACAAAAGAGAAAGGGGCGAACCTTTATGGCGTACAACCTAGTTCGCGAATACAATTTCGCAAGAGGAAAATGTAAGACCTAAAGTACGTCATATAAGGGGGTACCTGTTGCATGGCTCAGGGAAAGGTTACACCGCCCCCAGAACCTGAGTCATGGAGATTTTGGGTCTATAAAGCCCATCCGGGAGAGGCACCTTGGATTCTCAACTTAAGCATATGACTTAGGTTGGGCGACTAAGGTAATAAGGACTCTCCCAAGGAGTGCAGAATATGATCAAGGCGCCGAGGTACACGGTTGAGTCAAGAGTTCCAGGGGCGTCTGGAGCGTACCTTTCCATTCATGACAAGTCTTGGCTTATACTGCACTCGGCCCGAAGAAAACCCCATTTAGGGTGCGGTCTCGTAACCATTAGCCCTATAGGTAAAAGGGATAAGAGGCTGCAAAAACAACTGGTTGTTGTTAAGACTGGATGGGAGGAGCCAACCTTGTGTGGTAGAGGTACGCCTCCTTGAAGGGGCAACCAGAGGGGAGATAAGGGTGGCACCCTCCATTAGGGAGCTGATAAGTGTCTTAAGACGCAAATTTCATGAGGCTTTTTACTCACAAGGGTATTAAGGCTTGTCATATTTGTGCGACAATCCTGAAGAGGCAATAATACAAAAGAGAAAGATAAGACGAGATCAATCGATTTTCGCATGAAAGTGCGAAGACGTCCAGCGATTTCGTCGCAAGACGGCAATGTCATGAAACTTTATTTTCGCAAGAAAATTTAGGCCTGTCATATTGTCGCAACTATCCTAGAGAGGCAATAATACAAAGAAAAAAGTTAAGGCAAGATCAACGGGTTTTTGCATGAAAGTGCAAGGACGTCCTGCGATTTTGTCACAATGACAAGAGGTGGCAAAATAAGACCTTTAACTAGGAAGGCAAAATAAGACCACACAAGAATGAGATTTTGAAAAGAATCAAAATTCACTTCGCATATGATTGCAAAATTATACATAAACAACTGTGAAGTTGAGGCACAAAATAAGAAAAATCTGCAAAATATCTCATTTGGATACAAATAACAGAGGCAAGTATGGGAATGAATGAAATTAGAAAATGTTATTTTTCTCCACATGATAGATTTACGCAAAAATTCAAAAATTAATGATTATGTTGATTAACCGTATTGCAAGGAAGAATTGTTTTAATGAATGCAGGTCAAAATGAAAGAAACTCATATATTAAGGAATATGGGGAACCAAAAGAATTCGCAAATATACAGAAAAAAGGAATAAATGAACAAGTATTACAGAAGATCAAAGAAAGAAACAAAGACTACTTCTTAGTTGATCCTTCATCATCTTCATCAGTTTGTTCCCTTCTTCGTCAGCATCAGAACCTTTATCTCCATCAGAACCTTCATCACCATCAGATTCTTCATAATCAACTTCGCTATTTGAGATGGTCGGACTAGGAATGTTCTTTGGGATCTCCTCCAAGAGACAGGGATAATCAGAGTGAGGAATACTATGGTCATCACAAACCATTTGAATAGTTTGATTGCGAAAATGCAAAGTGCCGTTCTTAAAGTTCGCAACAGTGATCTTGATTTGATTCTTTAATCTAGAATATTTGTCGTTGCGAGAAGAAAGATTCTTTGCGAGTTCCTCTTTTTCAGCTTCAAGTTCCTCAACTCTTTGGCGGTATCTACTTTCAGATTCTGCGAAGCATATAGCAATTGATCAGTAACTTGATAAAAACTCGTGAAAAACCAAAGATTAATAAAGGAAAACAGTTAATGACCTTCTCTCTCAGAGATCATATCTCTAATCAAGGTTGTATGCTTAACTTGGAGACTAACATTTACACCTAAATCTTTTCTGGCGTTATCCAAGATTGTCGCGGCCCAAGCGAACTCATCATCACTATTTATAAGGAGACGAGAACGGACTTGACTTTCTTTTTCGCAGAGCTCGGTATTCTTGCGGTTAGCTTCATCTCGTTCAAGTTGAACCTCAAGAAGGGTCTCTAGGAATTTCGCCAAAGCCTTAACACCTTGATCAGAGATACGATCTTTATCATCTATAAGTTTGCTAATCTTGGTTCTTAATTTGTTGATCTTCTCTTAGAATTGAGATAAAAACGTTTAAATTGGTTGGCTAAAACTAAACTAGATCTATGATCAATCTTTAAGAGGCGAAATTTGGATTTAAGTTCATTCAAAGACAGAGATGAAATTTTATCATTAGAGAAACTATTCAAATATTTATTAAGATGTTTAAGAAGAGTGTCATTATCTAGGGCATCGGGAAATGAACGAAGAAGAGTGGCTTCATCAGAAAGACCATAAATGTCTGCAAAAAAGATTAATCAAATAAGATAATACAATAGGATGAATGACTGAAAGGAAAGGAGAAAAATTGCATACCATAGAGCTGATCATTAGCTTTTTGAAGAGTAGAAATTTTTCTCCTTTGCGAAGAAGTGTCGGTTTCCAGTTGTTTGTTCTTCTCACGAAGACCCTTAGCTTCAGTTTCCAGTTCTTC